>NW_009710110.1:10309-16672 GCF_000703405.1 Apaloderma vittatum | reverse complement strand
AGCAGGAATTTCCCTTTATCCACCTAGCGAAGCTTGGAGACAAATCACCATCACTGTCCAGGGGGCACAGTCCACAGGGCTGGAGTCCAGCCCAACAAAAGGACCCAAAACCAAAAGATCATTCAGAAGTGTTACTTCTTTGGAGTCTATTTTTGATTATAATTAGCTCCAGTAACATAATATAATGCAGACCTACAGTATTAGAAACATCTCAATAGATAATATGCAAAAGATACAGATATTTATATGAATTTCCAATGAAAAAACATGGACTATGTGATATTGCTGTAGGTTATGTAATTAGTCTTTGTGATATCAGTGTGTTCAGATTAGCTTGCACTGTTGAATAAATCCTAAACGTTTCACTCCAGCATACTTCCTTTGATTTCAATAGGAGACTGTCAGATAAAGATTTTGTTAAAAGAGTAAGTGCCTCAGGATTTAGCTTTCTCATGTGGATTTTATTTCTAAAAGAGTATGTATTGCTTTATGAACTTTTATGTTTCCATGTTAATATGATTAAGAAGACACGCATCGAGCTATAAGAGTCTGCCTGTGCAAATTTCTCTCTGAAAAAAACTTTGTTGACACATTGGGGAAAACTATCAAATGTTATTTATTTGGTTTTCATATATATTAAGCAGTGAAGTTTTTGTTTGCTTTTTGTTTCCTAGAGCTGTGAAGAATGGAAGTGGACCAAAGCAACCTGTCATGTGGGAAATATTTTCAAGCACCAGCAAAGTCAGAGACTGAATGTCATCTTGTGGATCTTGCTTACTTGACATTCCTTCAGTTGCTTTGTTCTAGAGTATAATTTCTCAGCACTGTTATTTCATTTAATCACGAAGTCTTCTTATGCAACTGCATGGTGCACAAAGAGCTCATGAGGAAACAGCCATTTTCCTTCTTAAAAGCATTGCCAGGTTGGTTGCTTTGGATATACATTCAATTACCTATACAGAACATAAAGTACCTATGTATTTACTTCTATTGCGTTTATTCTTGCATTCAACTCTAATTATGGCACCTAAAGTGGTTTGCAGATCTGTATCTGGCTTTTCTGTTTTTACAGACGTTGACCATTTCTTTTGTTTACTGCAGCTGAATCGTTTGAGGCTTCCTAGTGCTGTACCCATCACTGCTACATGCTGCTAGATAGTTTCAAGTTTTGAAAATTTAAGAACATCAAAATACATTAGCTGACTTTGTCTTATTAGCAACTTTTTATTGCAATGTATCAGCACTTTCTGGTTAGTGCTTACTGTAAATTGTCTATAGTGAGGCTATACCACTGGTTCAGGATAGGTTTATGCTGACTTGTAATTTCACTGAAGCTTATTAGAGTGTTCTGCTCTCTGCTCTAGTTCACCGTGTGAGACGTAATGATATACTGCTGTTCACATTTACATTGGATTGTAATACGGGAGAAAATGTGTGCTTTTTTGTGTCCTCATATTCTGGTCCACAATGATTCAGATCAAATAAATTTGACACAAATTACAGTCTAAATCAGCCTTTTTATTCTGACTTTTGAGTTCTCGCTATACTATTACATCTCTTGACATACTGTCTCCTCTTGGTATAATCTCAGATAACACAATGTAACAATGGATTTTTGATATAATAAATTAATGCTTTAAAATAAAATGCCTCTGAGGACTCAGAAGCTGACAGATGCTGATCAAAGCAAAAAGATGTGTACAAACAATATAGGAAGGTGCCGTATGGACCAGCCACTGAAGTGTCCTGGGGAAGGTCTCAAACCCCTCACATATGACAGTGAGTGTTGACTGTCTCGTGCAAACTATTTGCTCCTTTTTGAATAAGATCCTGCTGGTGAGCATAAAATATACTAAACATTATTTTACGGTATCCAAAGGGTTCATGAGCAATGTACACAGCACTCCTGTAATGTTTCACCTGAAAGTTCATTCTCTACAGGAAGAACTAAAGTACTAAATAGTACTAAATCTATTTCTTTCCTATTTGCATTGCTTGTTGTTATTTTTAAATCGTAGTAATATAGAATGATGTATACCCTTTGGGAAAAAAACCCCAAAACATGAGTAAGGAATCAAGAAGAGACAGAACATACGTAAAGACATATAATTCAATGTCAAATTTATGTATCACCTTCCTTTTGTTCACCATAAAAGTTATTTGCCTTGACTATTCACCTAGTTCTGTGTTAGTCACACCTCTGTTAGAATGTGTGGTTAACTAGACAATTTCAAGGTTGAAACCTGCACAGTCCATTTAAAAGGAGGATTTTTAGATTATTTTGTCTAAAAATGCCTATTCATTGTTAATTTAGATGTAATACATTATTGCAGTTCTTGTGCATTTTTTCACAGACTTCAACTTCTTACCCAGATTTGTATCAGGACTCTGCAGAAACATACTGGCTTTTGTTTTTGAACTGAGTATGTTTGTCAGAAGTGATCTTGAGCCTATACAACTAAAAAAACATAAGGTCATAGGCAACAGTAAAAAATATGATGGCTGAATACCTGGAAAATACTATTTTCAAGAAGCTAAGGGACTTTCATTTGACCTTTCTGTGAGTGCTAGGCTGGCAATGGGAGACAAAAGGAAACAGGAAAGGCAGAAATAACCTGTGCACAATGACATGATCGTTACACCAACATCCAGACTTCTTCTACAGCTCTGTGGAGAGCTTAAATAAGATTCATCTTATTTAAGATTCTTCAACCCCAATGCTTAGGTGAATTTCCTCTGTTGTATATAGATTCTAAGACTCAATTCATTCTGTTGCTCCACTTTCACAGTGGCTTAACTTACATAGTACTGTCAAAGGTTGCAACACTGTCTAAATACCACAGCAGTGTGTTAGGCTTCATAAATATGTGGCTGAAAGTGTTGGGAAAATCACGTATAAATAAAAATTCCTGGCATAGCATCATTTGCACCACACTGAGGCAAAGTTTGTTGCATTTTGAAACTGATATATCCAGTGAAATATTTTCCCACTTCTAATTACTTGGCTTCAAAAAGCAGGATGTAGAGTTAATGTTTCAAATAATCCTCTGGCACTGCTGAGTCCCTCTTTCTTCAAGTAAGTCAGAAACAAAAATCCCAAACCCTTAAATTATTTACCTTTCTCTAATAAAGAAATTGTTCACAAAATTCCAAATGATGTAGTTTTCAAAAAAGCTATTCAGGAAAGATAGTGTTGTTAAACGAAGCAAAGCTTTCAGATGCACTCTTCTTTCCACCTATTTCTTTTTTTTTTCCATAGGTGATCCTGGCTGGATATATTTTAAAACAATTTGAGTGATACAAGAGGTAAGCTTGTTCCTTTTACATTCAGATATATGCTTCACAAGGTACAACTTCATTCTTTCATCTCTTTTATGAATCAGTCATATTTTATCGAAATTTTGTCAGTGTGTCTTATTCGCAGTTCCTGCCAAGCATGCTCAAGCAGCTGAGATGAGAGGTTGAAAGAAAAGTGACTGAACAGAATTTTAACTAGGGACAGACAAATATCAGATGGTTTGTTTCATATTGTGAAGCAAACTACCTGAATCCACCATCTCTTTGAACAGTTTATCCAAGCATTAATGGAGCCTTCAGTCTGATTCCACAGTGGTACCCAGACTTACAGAGCAGAAGGTATCTCAAGCTGTGCTGAATAATTGTGAGTAACAATAATATTTTCAAAATAATGAGTAATTAAAGTATATATCTGACATTCGGTGCTGCTGGAAAGCAGACAAGGACTAAGGTTTCTGTGCTTACCTCTGAAAACATCGTGGTAACATGTAGTTCTGGTCTAGGCAAATATAAACACTTGTGTTCACAGCAGTTCTAGCAGTGCCAGAGAATTTTTAATCCTCTACTAAACAGCAGGCAAGTCAATCTTCTTGAAGAGTGGAGGTATAGAGAAGAAAAGAACCAACGTAGTTAGCTGAGTGTGAAATCTTTTTGCAACTTAGCTAACTCACATCATTATAAAAATTGCTGGCATTGAGGATAGCTTCACTGTTTAAAAAAACTCACAGACCAGTAGATATGCTACTGCTGCTTTATTAGTCTCAATTAATGCTATTATTGTTGCTGAGAAGCAGCTCACAGTGGAAAGCAAAGTGGAGAGAAACAAAGCAATAACATAAAATTCAGAAGTGTTAGGAATTCTCTCGATGCTCACAGTACATTACATGTTTCACAGAGTGTGATCCTTTCAGGCAGTGAAGAGGTGGCTTTTGTTTTGCATTTGTATAATATGATGACCATAACAATGAATGTTTTGGGAACGATTCACATGCTATAAATGAAAATTTTGTATGAATGACAACTGTCTTCATATGACCTTATGTGAATTTTGTGCCCAGAATAAGGGACCTACTGAAAATATTTATGGGTAAGTAAGGGTTGTTCTGAGACTTTTATCAAAGCAGAAATCAATCAGGCTTCTAAGTACCATTAAAAGTCCAGCTCATAAGACATCTAGGTAGGAGGTCACATTTAACACTATGTGGATAACTTGTCTTCTGGCATTTCCTAACTTTCAAGTGCTTCATTTCACAATTTATATAGTGTTCTTTTAACATAAGTGGGTTCAGGTTTTTTTGCTTGTCTTTGGTGGGGTAAGAAGAGGTGGTGTTTCTGTTTTGCACACCACGTATGCAGAAAACTGTATGATAAATATCAGAGCTGTGCAATGAATTTTTATATATCTGTGACTAAAGTACTTGCTTCCTGCTCACCAATACAACTCTTTTGAAATTTACTGTTTTACTCCCATAGCACTTTCAAAGAGATGCTGTTTCAAAGTCACTTTCTAGAAATAGATGCATTTTTTTCTCTTCTGTTCTACTTAAAGTTATACCAATATCTATCTAAGCATAAGGGCTTAAAAAACTTAATTCTGGATCAGTAACAGAATTTCTGAGAACTGGGATGTCACAATCTTGATATAGTTCACTAACCAATACAGCCAAACGTGGAATTTCACTACCAAATTGAAAGGAAAATTTCCTTACTTCTTAACAGTACACAATTCATTTAATGGTCTCAACGCATAATAACAGTAAACATTTGGAGTAATCTAAATAATTTGTTAGAAAATGTTTATTCACTAGAGTTCCTGAACTCCTTTTGCAGCAAGAACATTATCATTTGGTAACTGTTTATATATATGCAGAATTACTGAGAAACAGATATTGTGAGGGTAACTTCATGCATGAACAAGGGTAGAAAAGTAACACAGATTTAAAAAAACAAACAATCAACAACTTTTCAGAGTATTCATCAAATAGTATTATTATTTTTGGGAAAGGCTCACTGTAAGTGTTGCATATGAAACAGATGATGATAAAGCTGCATATATCCCATTATTTTCATTATTGTTTGGGTCTTGCTGTCCACGAGTGATGTGCTAAAGACTATTTTATTGTTACTGTCTTTTACTATGGATGCATTGTCCTCAGCAAATTGCTTTTCAGAGAAAAAAAATCCACTACTGCTGTGTTTCCAACCATATCTTATCTGTTCTATCTAATAAACAACATTTTTCTTAAGGATGAATTTATTAAGAGCTTTTTAAAAAAAGTAGACCCAGAATGCTTTGTTCTCTAATCTGTATACTGAGAGAGCCACAAAGATGATGGAGTGGAACGTCTGCCTTATGAGGAAAAGCTGAAGGAGCTGGGTCTCTTTAGCCTGGAGAAGAGGAGGCTGAGGGGTGATCTCATAAATGTTTATAAATATGTCAAGGGGGAGTGTCAGGAGGACAGTGCCAGGCTCTTCTCAGTGATGTCCAATAACAGGACAAGGGGCAACAGGTTCAAGCTAGAACATAGGAGGTTCCACAAAAACAGAAGGAAAAACTTTTTCACTGTGAGGGTGACAGAGCCCTGGCACAGGCTGCCCAGGGAGGTTGTGGAGTCTCCTTCTCTGGAGACATTCAAACCCCGCCTGGACACATTCCTGTGTGACCTACTGTAGGTGATCCTGCTCTGGCAGGGGAGCTGGACTAGATGATCTTTCAAGGTCCCTTTCAATCACTAGCGTTCTGTGATTCTGTGACTGTTGTATACGTACACGTATACATTATTTCCTTAGATTTTGTAAGTAAAAATTATGAATACGGTGACACAATATTTAAAAGAACAAATACTAATAATTTTTCTCTTGCAAAATGAATAAAGGGCATTCTATTAAATTCCTAAGCAATGTAAAAGATATTGGATTGCATGCTTTTTTGGTATATTTTTTATTATTATATGTATATATATATGTTATATATATACATTCCGTACTGTTGAGAGCCAGGGCTGGGCTGGTCACTAAACGCAAACAGATGCTCTCTAACTCCGCTCCCTTCCCAAACAGGAAGGG
>NW_009710110.1:0-10278 GCF_000703405.1 Apaloderma vittatum | reverse complement strand
AAGGCAGAGGCATATGTATACATTTGTTTTTTTCCTTGGAACTTTTATTACTTAATTATTATAAAAACTGAATTAATTTCATATCTATGCTGTAATGATTAAGGTAGGGCAAGGAAGATCTTGAATGCCATGAACTTCATATAATACAACATATACATTATGTATCTTCTTTTGTAAACATAACATTTATTAACATTTATTTTCTTTTTATTAACCTGTTACAGCCCTTTCTTATGTATCACATTACAGCTTTTCCTTCACTGGAGGATCTACAATTTCTACAGAAGACTTATTTTTAACTCAGCATTGCTTTCACACTGTACACAAAGATTAGCCAAGGCAGTTAAAGCTGTTTTCAGCATGAATTCTTTTATACATTATGCTATCTCATCAGTAGCACAGTCCTGGAAGATAATTCTTGGTGGTCTTATTCAGTGGCAATTTCAATAGAGCTAGCAAATTAATGTGGGGTAGAACTTTTCACAGATCCCTCATCCATTACAGAACAATTTTTCAAAATATAGAGCACTTCATAAGTCAAACAAAGTAGAATTATGGTTTAGTGAACTGCAGTCCTGAGTGCGTTATGGTTTATTTTTCTGGTAAAAAAATAAACTATTACTTTGACTAATAACTCTCATGGAATGCAGGAAAAGATTACCATTAGGTATTTCTTGCCAAAAGAAATTGATATCATGATACTCTTAAAGCACACAAAAAAGACCCGAATTTACGGGTACTTGAATAGATTTTTAGGCCTGGCATGTGTCATTACTGTAAATCTTTCAAACATTCAGAGTGGAGGAGAATCAGTTTTATCTTTCTTCTTCCTTACACTCTGGGCTTGATCCAGGGAGAATCTGTAATTCTCATTGACCCAACCTAAGCAAGGACCAGAAGAACTCAGCACCTTTCTGGCTGAACTCCTTTAGACAGGCTATCTGTAGTTAAATGCCTGAATGCACTTTTCCTACAAATGGAGAGAGAAGGAAAAAAACTCATTTAGCACGCAAACCTCATCTTGTCCAGTCCTAAAGAAAGAAATGGCTTCTCTGTAAAACTCATCAAAATTTATCTCACAGGATATCTCTAGGGAAGACATTTCAGTATATTCTTGTGCCAGTGAGACCAGTGAAGATCTTCTGTGTGCGGGTGGGTCAAACCCTAGCAGAACAGATTTTTTGGAAGGTGACTTTCATCTTGAGTGAATATCTTGAAAAAAAAATGCGATGAAGAAATTTTGTTACATATAGTGCGGTTTATAATTTCATCTTCAATAAAGTTTTACCCTTGTACAGCTCCACTTACCTTGTTGAGATACAAAAAGCCCTCAAGTGCTATTAAAAATTGTCATGGATATTTAACCACTTAAAACTGATTCAGGAATCAACAACTATTTCGAATATTTTTGTCATTGTTCAAGTAACTGCAGGGCTGAATGATAGCAGGAAACTGCCTGTGAATGCTGACAGTGAAAGACACAGGTACTCTGGCAATGCCTATTTCTGGAGAGAGTAGAACAGCATATGAAAAATACAGAGGTTCCATGTATAAAATATCCATGACATAAAGATCAAATGGATTAGAAAAATAAACTAGTAAAGTCTTAACACACTACTACTACTTTTCCCATAATACATCTACATGTACTTGCAGAAGACCCATTAATACTGGGATAATGGGTTATGGTCATATATGAGCATAAAAAGTGAATAATACAGAGAAACATTGCATCCTCCCTTCTGTACATACAGTATTCATACATGAATAATCACAGAATGATCACCTGTTGATGTAAATAGAAAGAAAATTCCTCAGGCTTCAATGACACCCAGTAGCCTTGGAGTTGCATGGTTAACAGATATGGCCTCGATGCTGCAGAGCCTTTTAAGCACACATTTAACTTGCACCCTGCAGGTTGTTCCTCTGAAGTGCTACATGCATAGCTAACGTTAAGCATATACTTAAGTTGAAATCTTTGCTACATTGAGACCTATGTAGTTAAAGAGAGAATGTGAAATTTCACTAGAATTACAGAATGTGAAGAAATGTGAATAATCCTAATGATACAAGCAGTTTTCACAACAGACTGTACAGCTTGCTTGGGCTGCTATGGAGTTACACAAACCAAATTTTCCAATTTAGAGCAACTATATAGCATGAAGTTTCAAACTTTACTAGTAAAACATCAAAGTTGTAATTGTCAGTTATGTACAGAAAGGTTTGAAGCAACTACAGTAAATATTTATTGTCTTAAGTCTCAAGTTTTATACACCAGCTTCGTTACTATGCTGTATTGATTGCCAAGGTTAAAACATGACTGAATATTTGCACAGGAAAAACGTTGTCTTCCTTTGGAAGGGCTAAATCTATATACTGATTACTGTTGTTTGAAGAAACACTAGTAGAGTGCTTTAAACTGTAACCTTCATAAATACTTTTACTTAAATAGGAACCTCAAAATCCTAAAGCAAACAAAAGCATGATTATATGTACAGCAATAATGCCCTTATCACAATGGGATAACAAACACAATGGTTAGTAACATTTGAATAGTGTAACAAGACTGTTTATAAAAAGATGATTAGAGCCAAAATGCAATAGTCCTTTCACGGACTGCTTCCTGAACATACTAAACTGTCACTTAAGGACTTCAGAACAGTTTCTAGATCGTACTTCCAGTAAAGCTACTTTTGTAGTTAAGCCTTTCCTAAGCTTTAATAAAGCATATTTTTCAAACTAGTAATGGTAATGGGGTTTAAGATGGTTTGAGGACAAAAATATGTCAGAGACAAGGACAGGAAAAGGTCTCTTGCTTCAACAAGACTTTCTGCTTTGACATCATACCTGTCTGTACTTCAGTTCTCAGCTCCTGCTGTCTGTAAAAAGGTCCCGTTTAGTCACAATTTGCAGTTTACAAGTTCATGGGTTGGATTCTTTTTTATACCAACTTGCATAATTGTATATTTTTGAATGCTCTCTTGTGTTAACAGTTAGCTAAATCTGACTGCTGGTTTACAAGAAGGTGATGATGAGTTTCTAAAAATAGGAGCTGTTTTATGTATGTAAGTTGTTAAATGGCCTACATGGTAAGTGAGATTACTGAAATGGTAAATAAAACAATTCTGTGAGGAAATTATCTCTTCTGCATTTAATTCAGTTGAGAACCTCCGGTACTGCCACTAAGCATTTGGTTAAGGTGTCTGACATGATAAAGGTTAATCTAATTCATTATTATAAGTATACTTATTTCATCCTAATAGCAATGTGGTGGAAGAATTATAAATGCTACTGATCAAATAAATTTACTAGAGTCCTGCTGTTCAGATGGCTTCTCATGTAAGGAAAGCTTTTCGCTGTCACTGCAAACGAAAGACTGCAGATTCCATCATCCATCCATGCCCAGGGCAATCCGTTTGCACTTTCCATAACAAGCTTACTAGGTGTAGTAGTGAAAGCTGAATTATCTGACTCTCTGCCTCAGCAATTTCTGTCATTCCTTTAATACGACACTACAAAGTGTTTGATTTTAAAGCTCTTACTCCCTTATGAATTATTCTCTTAAGTGGGACCAAACCTACAAAATTTCAAATTGATGGATGAGGTGTGCTTCTGAACATTGTAGAACTGATAGCCAAAAGGTCTCAAACGCTATATTCATTGAAATCTGAAGGACCATAGTTGTCCTACCTGAACTGACATAAGATGATAACAACTGAAGCTGCATGGTAAGAGCAAGAAAGACCTATAAAAAGTAGCCAATAATGTAAAATATTTCTGGATGCATTGTAATGTCATATTTATTTTTGTTTTTTATTATATGCCATGCGTTATGGCTTTAAGGTATGATATTTAAGGGTGCTATAGCTAAGATTATGAGAAAATGCTTTGGTTTACTGACAGTACCAAGCAGTAAAAAATACATTACAAAAACATCCAGCAAATGGGAAGAAAATTTAGCTATCAGTCAGGAACAAGAGACGTGATAAAATTTCCTTCCCACTTTGATAAAATATTTCACTTCTTTTCCATTCGTACTATATGCACACCCAGTCAACACGAAATCTGCTTTATGATTTTCCATCAGTTAGTTGGAATATGTATTCCTTTAAAAATCTGTCACAAACTCCATTTTCAGTTGCCTATGGCTTTCAAATAAATTAAGGTTATGGAAGTTAGAGTACATGTCCCATTTTAAAGACAGTTGCCACACATGAATATAGTAGAAATTAACAAATTATTTATGAAATTAATTACCTGAGTATGTTATTCTATATTCTACAGGAGAAAAGAATTCCTTATTGTAAATACATATGCACAGCTGAGAGACAGGTGGGATAGATGGCATTCTGGATTATAGAAACAGCATAACAAATAAGGATTTTGTTTCTCATTAAATGTTTCTTCCTCATATTTTCACTATGTCTTAATTCAGTATTTTTTAATTACTTGCATATAGTTTTGTAGAACTATTTTAAATACATAGCATCTCTCAGTTCTGTGCTTTAAGTTTATCATAAAATTAAGGAACGCTTCTCTAAAAAAAGTGATATACAATACAACCATGATTAACATTCAGTCTCACCCTACTGATAGAGCTTGTTCCTGGACAGAAAAGGAAGAAGGGATTAGAGATGACTAAAAAACTACTTTCTATTTCTTACTCCTATGTCTTTCTAACCTCTTGTAGAGAAAACACAGATAAGCAAAAGTCACAGCCAAATTAGCAAAAACTGAACCACAAACCAAGCCTTTTCTGTTTACATTTTGAAAATCATTTCCACCTAGTTATCTTTGGCTGAGTGTGCAAGCTCTGTTTGAGTGAAGCTGTGACATTAAATCCTACACTAATAGTTAGCAGGCTTTTATTTTATTTTATTTTATTTAAATATTTGATTTTGTACTTCTATTAAAAGTAATGAGATTTTGATAAAATTTATCACTCTTGAAAATGACATAAAATTAGTATGAGTTAAAACAAATCAAGCATGCAAAATTATAATTTACACATACGAAGGAAAAATTCCTATCCAGTCATTTAGATTAGCATCTTTATGTGTTTCATTAATTAAGTCAATCCCTGAAAAGTTATCTACAGTTAGATTTACTATCTTGAGTCCTATGTATTTGATTAGTTGGAGGAAAGTAAGTAATATGCTCATTGCCATGGTGAAGAAGACAAAAGGTTGGCTTGCTGGGTCCTAGAGTGCACCAATATGCCTTAATGTCCCTGACTAGTCTCACCAATGGCCATGGGTTCAGGATGTGCCATCCATCATCCATAAGCACCAGGCTCTGCTCTGGGCTCTGCCAGAATGGATCGAGATATCACGTGGCTGCTTTCACCTCATGTGCACGTGCTAACCTGGGTTGTGTTCGTTCTTTCTGCTGCCTCTCGTAATTTGAATCTCAGTCCTCAAAACCTTGCTCTTACATGAAGTCCAAGGGTAAATTATTCCAGAAGCATGAACAGACTGAAGACCAAGGCTGAGATGAGAGCGTCCAGTAAGATAGAAAAAAAATCCCTATGCAGTTGCTTTAATATGTCTTTGTTACTACTAGCTGCTTGCATTAACAACTTTGGCTTTTCTCCTCTTTTGAAGGTGAGGAGCTATTGCCTCAAAACACCAGCTTTTCATAGCTTTATAAAACTAAGAATATTTTGCATGAACTCTGTCCTATATAGGCTCTCTGTTCTACAGACTCTTCTTTTTTATATATAAATTATTTATGTGTAGCAATTTATATGTATATTTATACACTACCAAGAGCAACAGAAGCCTGATCCGTAGTAGAGTGTTATGCCAGTCATGAAAACTTTGCTTTGGCTGAAGTCGTACTAACACAAGGGATGTTGGGATGGATCCTGCTTTGGGGAAGGAATTCCTCTTTGGTATGTCTAAGAATGCCAGCAACTGCTTTTGATCTCTCCAAACATATTGGGTTACTGTATGGCTGCTCTTACTTCATGTGTACATGCCAAACTGGAATCTGCTAGCAGCACAGTGAAAAAATCTTTTTTCCTTCCCTTTCTCCCACAGTGGTGTCACACCTTACCTCAAAGACAGCTGAAGAAAGGTATGGGTTTTTCTTAGTGCTCTGTCCACCTCCCTGTGTGGGTGGAACTGCTAAAGCATAAGCTAGCCTGGAATTTTATACTGTAATAGGAGGTTGAAAATGCTGGAAAAGACAGTGTTCAAAAGTACAGTTTTAGCAGCAACCTGCACTCAGTACCCACACTCGTTTGCAGTGTAGAAGGAAAATAAACTGAAACAAGGAAACTCACACCAAGTTGTACAGTGAGGTCATAGTATTTGAACTTGTGTCATGCCCCTAGAAGAGATACCACAATATTATTACAATCCTGTGAAATAACAACAGTGAACTATAACATTTAATGTAAAACATTTCAATTCAGTCTGGTTTCGAGGTGCATTTACGGTGGGGAGCAATTTGGAATGTCAGTTTGTGCTAATACATGCTGTACAATTAGCTAATGCACATTATACAATTGCCTTACACTGTCTATGTGCTGACATGCCAAAATCAGTTAGGGCTCCACATTTCCGAGAAATAAAATACTTTTTCATAGATTTTGTTCTGTTGAAAACTCAAGGCATAGTTCACTTATGATGAGCTTTTTGAGGTGTCTGTCTTGTACGTATAGTTAGAAGACTAACAGGCAAGGACTTTTTTTTCACAACCTTTACAGTAGTCATCTGAAGTACAAATCTTAATGGACACACAGAGGCATAAATAAATATTTTGTCACAAATATTAATATTTTTTAATAATTATTGAAAGTTATGAAACAGACACTTCTGAAGCCATTTCTACTCGTAGTATGGTAGAGTATTTTAATATATTTAGCTGTTATGATTCCATATTTGATAGTTATTTTTCTAAATTAAAAATGTTAATAGAGGAATAAATATAGTTCTGCTGAAAAATGGGGCATCTATATGTCTTTTAAATTAGAAAATTAAGGTATTTAGCAACTACTAATTGTCACAGATTAGCCATTAATATGATGGTAACAGAGTTGTATTCTCTCCTGCCTTTGCTTGTCCTACCAAGAGAATTAAATTCAAGCTTTGCCTCATAATTTCAGCTCAGACTCCCCTCTGGGCATCAACCCCTGGCAAGATTTATCAACAATAACAAAACTGTCATTTTGAAGCTTGCGTCTAAAAAATATACCGAGTAGAGCCTTTTTTAAATCATTGATTTTCAAAAAAGCTCTGTCTCTTGCATACCATCTCGATATGGGAAATATCCAATAAGGAATCGTCTAAGTGGATGTTTGATAGCAAGGCTGTATTTTCTAAGGAAAATTATGGTCATCTTCAGTTTATATCAGAATATTATCATCTGAAACAAAATATGTAAGTGAATACTGGAAGTTTATTCTTTAGGAATAGTGCTGTGCTCAAGTGCTGTTCTCCAACTATGTCACTCCAGACTGAGTCCACTGGTGGGCTAAAAATCTAAACATAGTTGTCTGCAGAAATGAGAAGATACCACTAGCTTATTTAGTCTGCTGATGTAATTTCTTCTCATGATTCTGCTAAGTTACCTACATTCTTTGCCTTAAAGTTATCTCCAGCAAACTGAATTAATTTACCAGCTAGTAGGCAAAGTGAGAAACACGACCTGTTGCCAAGAGGTGACCATTTATGATGCTGCTGGTCTGGAATTTGTTAGACCCAGAGAAACCATGGTAAAGTTCTTGACTTTCCCTACATTTGAAGAGAGTTTGTACATGTATCTTTGCTGGCTTCCTGAAAATTTTTGACTGCCAGTGAACTGATTTGAACAATGAAAAGTCAAATCATCATGCCTTCTTTAAACCACTCATTGCTCTCTTACAGACCACAAGAAGACCAAAGTTGTCAAATGAAGAATATTTGCCTTGAGATTTACAACTTTTCTGGATCCCTTTTTTCCTGTATGGAAATTTTCATAAGTGGTTTGGCAAACTCCTTTAAAATAACTGTGGTATTTGGCAGAAAAAAGGGCTGCAGAACTTGGGCCTGCTGTTTCCATTTTAGTTCAACAGTGAGATTCCTCTCAGTGATATGAACGAAGTACTGAATTCATAGTCCAAAGACATAAGTTATTAGAAACAAGTCGAGTAAAAAGGAGACATGTGGCTTAACCCACAGAAATTCATTAGACAATGGTTTTCTGAATGCCTGTTCCAAACCATTTGTCAAATCAACTGTTCATTATCATGCAGCCTAATACTGACTGCATATATATATAAATTTACACATCAGTAGCTATAGAAGTGTTTATATTTATCACACAATACTGTTCATTAGGCATAGTAAAGTATGTGAACACACATGTTAGCAATTTATACCCACAAAAATCATTCAGTTGTTCACATGGCAGAGGTCTGTGTATTATTAGGAGGAATCCAAATACACACACTTACTTTATCACTTTTTGAAAGGGCAGACAAAGGTCATAAGTGACAACTTCCTGAGTTTTATTTTGTTTTAATTTCAACATATGTCACCAGAAAATGTACTCAAACTCAAGTTTTTCAAGTGAAAGGCTAATTTTGCTGCTATTTCTCGTTCATTAGTGCTTAAAATTGCCTATAGGAGGCAAAGTGACATTTTGTGGTTTCGATGTAATCACACACTTCCTAGATGCGACTAACTCCTGAAACACCCCGCTTTGACTTCAGTGCTAATGTTTATGTCCCCTACCAGAGTACCACGATCTATTGCCCCCATAATATTTCCCTGGACTTCCATGCTAACAGATTATTTCAAGGAAGAGATGTATAGGTAGGGCCATGAGTAAGATATGAGGCAGGGCAGGTGTTAGATCTAGAGGCAGCATGAGAGGACTCATAATTGTTGACGGTCTCTGCAGCTAACAAACAACCTCCAGCCTCTTTGGAGGATTTCTCTGATACACGGGGCCATCCCAGAGTTCATAAACAAGAGCTGATCCCATGCCTTGAGGCACAGCCTCACTGTAGCAAACATGCAGAACAGCAGGAAAGTTCATCTTCAGAATTAATTCATCTCTCATGCGCTTACCTCAGGTCCACTGATAATAGGATCTACAACTACATGGAGTACGTGGAAAGCTCATGCTGATTCCACACTGGTGATTTCTGATGTTTGGCAGGTAGCGATACTTAGTGAGCTGTACTTCTCTTTGGTTTTTCATGCTTAAAGGATTGATTTAACTGTGTAAAAACCATCTCTTGCCATGTGCTATTGAGACAATTTGAAAGCACAATGGGCTGAGAGACAATTGAACTTTTTTTAAAGAGGGAAGTGATGCAAAATGAATTTACACTTGTGAGTTCTGTGCCACAAAAATGCCAAAGAGCAAATCCCTTTCCTGAAAGAAACAAAAAAATCTTAGCGGCTGTCCCTGAGACACTGTGGCAGAGGCACCATGGTATGAGTCACCAGGGCACGATGTTCAGGCGAACTGTCAGCAGCAGTAGAGGTCCAGCAACCTTTCTGACTGAGAGGTTGAAGAAAGGAATTTTGTACCATTTCCCATTGTGCTGAACAAGAATTTGCCTGGAAGCCTTGCTTGACAGATTGGCCCCTATTCCCACTATGATTTGTGCTACTGTGAAACAAGAGTGCCTAATGCACGGGCCATAATATAATGACAGGCTAGCTTCAGTTAGTCTGAAAAATGATACACAGATGAAAGCCTGAGCTCTGCTCCACCTTTCAAGCTTTTCGTTATTTGCATTTGGAGCATACACAGGCAGGACCCCAGACAGGACTGACAGACAATTAAAAGGCCACTCAGTAAAAGGAAGTATATCTGCATGACACATGACCTCTGCTATCAGACAATATTGTAGGGCATAAAACGTCGTGCTATCAACCTGAAGTCTAAGAAGCATTATAATAAGCCCTGCCGAGAGGTTAACTTCTTTGCAGCAGGAGCTTTGTTCTGACTGTGTTTTTCTTATCAAAACTTTAGGATTTCTTTTTCCTGAGGGAACTTAATCTTTCAAATTTGGGTCGGGAAGTATAATGAGTAACACAAAGAAATAAATACTATAAAATTCTAGGGGGCAAGTAGGACACATTTTTTAGAGTTTAGTTAAAAGAAATCCTGTCTTAAGTGAACTCTAAGAATGCAAGCATGGTGGATACAAATTGTCCTTTAAAAAGGCTGTTTAGAAAAGCAGTAAAAGAAAAGATCTTTTTCAGATTTTTATAGCTCCTAATGGAAAAAAGTGACAATATGAGTATTTGTCGTGGGTTAGGGCTGGGCCGGCCT
>NW_009710109.1:0-19645 GCF_000703405.1 Apaloderma vittatum | reverse complement strand
GAACGGTCTGTGGTGGGGTAGAAGGAAGATTCTTCCAAAACGGGCTTAAAAGATGTGAAAATAGTTGTGTGCGAAAGGCTTTTTAACGCTTATAGAATCCGAGAACTGTCAGGGCTGGAAGGGACCTCAAGGATCATCCAGTTCCAACCCGGGGCCGTGGCCAGGGACATCCCCCCCAGATCAGGCTGCCCAGAGCCCCATCCAGCCTGGCCTGAAACACTCCCAGGGATGGGGCTGCCACCCCCTCTCTGGGCAGTCCAGCTCCAAAGGTGGCCTGAAAGATCCCCGCGTTGTGGAGGCTGGGATGTCATCTGGATGGAGGTGCCTGTCCCTCGGCACACGTGGGCAGGGCTGGTGCAGAAGAAGAGATGGACTCGGAGAATAACGTCAGGCCATTTGGTTAAACCTGCTCCCTGGGCACCCGTTCGGGGTGGAAGTCACTTTAATTTAGTTGGCCTTAATGAAAAATTTTTTGTAGGTAAGCCCCAAGGCTACAGTTAATCATAGAAAGGGTCTGGATCTGTATACGTGCTCGTGAAATGGGTGGCTGGTTCGCAGGGTAAGTAGCTTCAGATGAGATTGTTAAATCCCAAGCGAACTAGTTCACTTGGGTGGGAGCAGTGGTGCTTTCAGAAATCTGGAGTGTGTTTTTCATCGGGTTTGTTGTCGTATTCAGGACTGGACAACTTTTTGTGCAATACTGCTGACTAACCTGCTGTGAGAGAAAATCTGGAAGTAGCAGAGAAAATGTCTGGTTTTCTTCCAAAGGAGATACAAAAGCTTTAGGTGTTTGTTTTTTTTTTTTTTCCCCAGTTGAATGCCTTTGGTGTTTGCTTATAATTTCCTACTTTTATTTTTTAACAAAGTCTGTACAAATTGCATATGGAGTTACTGCTGTCTCAAGGCCAACTTACTAAAACTTATTAAAATAACTCGTGTTTTATAAACCACAAACGTGACCCATGGAAATCATTGGTCAGCTCTTTTTGGTCTGCTACATCAGCACTCGCTTCTTCTGGGACACGCGCTCCTCTCCTCCCTCCCAGTTGGTTTGTTTGGCTCCTTCACTGTTGGGAAACCAGGAGTTGGGGAAAAAGACCCACAAGTTCTCCTCATTTTCTGTCTTTGAAAACAAATCAAGTAGAGATGATGGGAGCTGTTGCATCTCAAACTTGTGCAGGAGATGGGAACCCAGAGCTGTTAGGTTTTCCCCCTTGATTTTCTTTCCTAACGTGGGGATGTGCTGCTGCAGTCGGCGCGCCAGAGGTTGATGAAGATGCTGTGAGAGCGAAGGTTTCTTCCATGCTTTGGCTTCCTCTTTCCATAGCTTGTGGGAATGTCATATTTGTGATGCGTCTGCCTACCTCTTGGCTCAAAATCAGCCGAAATGTCCCAGAGTTGCTGGAGGAGAGGCAGAAGGACCGTGGGGCGCTGTGGTGTGGTCGCCTAGGGAGCAAGGGAAACGTGGTTTTGTGCAGTCAGCTTTCCCAAACTTCCATGCAAATTCGGCTTGAAGCAAATGGGTGATCGAAAAGGATGATTGTTTTCTGAGAAATAAGTCCCTGGACCATCTGCTAGCTTAAAAATGCAGGAATCTAAAGAGTGTCAAACTGCGGAGAGAAATCGAAGTCAGCACTCTGCTTCCCATAAAAACATCAAGCTGCATAAGTAAAAATTATCTTTATTTGGGGAAGTAAAAATAGTCAAAAGGTTAAGAGTTGTGATAAACTGAAATTCCAAGCGTGATACTTTAAGCGTGATTTTGACATAACTGTTAATTTGTGAGTGAGCGGACACATTTCCATCTGCGTCGCATCCGTTTTGATGGAGTTTGTGTCACCGCTTTGCGATATTTTGGGGTGTGAAATAGCTCCATTTGCTGTTGAGGAGGAGTCGATATAACCTGAGGAGATGGGGTGGGTAGAAGTGCTCACTCCCTGACAGACAGCCGAGCCGTTACAGCGGTGAGCACGCGTTTCGCTCCTGAGTTTTGAGTCGGCGCGAAGCAGAGACGGCTTTTTCCAGGCTGGGCGATCCAGCTCCGTACTGCGTCATGCTCGTGGCTTTTCTGCAGCGAAAGTCTGTTTTGGCCAAAGTTCTGTGAGTAACTCTCAGCGCTCCGCTGGCTCTTGCTGCGTGTGCTGTTTTTCGGTAAACAAGGATTTTGCTTTGTGAAGCAGCTGGCGCACGTTTATTCCTTTGAGTGACTTGAATGTTGTGTTTGTGCTGTAAATGCCATCTGTGTCACACAAAGTTGATTTTCTTGCAGCAGCGTGGACTGACCTTTTGCAGTTTAATAGAATATGGTCGTCTTGTGGACTGAAATGCTGCGGCGCGTCCAGCAGATGAGGACAAACGAAGCGCCGTTCTTGAGCCACTGGTAAAGGAGGAAAGCGTTTTCTTGGTAGGCTTCAGAGCCAAGCATTAGAGTTGATAATAAATAGACTGTTTACATAAGTCAGAATCCTTTTTCCAGGGTTTTAAGCAGCTTAGTCAGGGTGATTGAATTCTCTCTTTTCCAGGGTTTTTTGCTTGTCTCTGGGGAATGACGAGCTTTTTAGAGCGAAGATTTGAACGTAGAGAAAATGGGTTAGTGCGGAACGGTGCGGTCCCTGGGCCTGGCTGCAGTTGCAGGTGTCTGTGTTCTTCTCCTGCGCACGATCCGAGAGCTCCCAGCACGCGTGCGGCGATGAAGCAGGGCAGTCGAGCGCAGCTAAATCCGAGCTGGCTGCGTTTAAACGGGGGTGAAAGAGTTTTAGAATTGTCTGGCAAATCGTGGGTGCTCGCGCTGTCGGTGCCTCAGCCTCGTTTTCTTCCCGCTATCTGCACAGCCACAGGTGGGACCTGTATCTCCAGCTCCTCGGATGGAAGCCCCTTTCATGTTGTCGCTGCTGTGGGTTTTGTCGCTGGGCGGGATCGCTGCGCTCGCTGTGCTGCGGCTCTGCAGGTGCGGGGATGATGACGGTGGCGCTGCCTTTTTTCTCTCGCAGCCACGCGAATGTTGCCACTTCAGCTCAGGCCATGTACTTGGTCTCGGTTTGATCGTAAAATATTTCATTTCTGACAAACAGCTGACAAACGGGTGTTAATTAATGTTGCATTCCAGTTGAAATACGTAGTATCGGTTAAGAGCGGTCGAGACATCTTGTATATTTTTAGTTCACAGGCTAGAAGGGAGGTTGCTTCACTCGCAGCTGGGTGTGGCGTGGGGTTAACCGTGTTAATTAAAGCTGGCCCAGAGGTTTAGACTCAGAAAAATGGCTCAGAGCCCCCATTACAGCGTTCTGTTATACACTTTTTTTACTGTCGAACAGGCTGGAGTTCTGCAGATGAGTGTTTTAGGAACCCCTGGCTGGAGAGACTCGCAAGAGGGGCGTGTGGGGTAGCGTGCAACTAGGAGAAAGATATTTTAATCCCTGTGTAGGGCTAACACTCAGGTGTACATTGAGAAACTTCAATGTATTAGTAATCTTACCCTTTCTGCAACATCTTTTGTTTTGCCAATCATGGCCCTGTCTGTCAGTAGTTTGTGTTAGGTTGTGCGTACTCCACTTTCTTGTTCCGACCTCGATGGTTTCGCAGTGTTTGCTCCAAGCCCGGCCGTGCTTTCAGTATTTTCTAGAGTGGCCTTTGCAGCTCCTCAGTGCACCCCGAGAGGCACTGCTCTCGCTTCACTCGCATCGTGCCTTTGAAGAGACGAACCGTGTCACCTCCACTGGTTGGACAAACAAGTAAATTATCATGCCTTTTTCTTCATTCTGTGATTTTCCCTGCGTAGAGGAAGCCACAAGTGAGATTTCACGTGAGAGGTTCCTGGTGAGCCTGGAGGAAGCGCAGTGAGGCAGGTGAAGAAGCGTGTGTTCCCTTTTGGTGGCATGGGAGTGGCACGGAAAGGTAGGAGTGCAGTGGGCTGGGCCTGCCGGGGAACGCAGCGACCAGGGCGAGAACCCTTAGGCTGCAAGCCTCACTGGTAGTGATGTTCCCGAGAAGAAAAAATGGTAATTAATCATATTTCAGTGATTTTTAACAATTCTAATTTGTTCCTGACTCCCCCCAAAATGCTAGTTGCATTATCGTGGGAAGAACAATATTTGCATAAATTGCTTGTAAAAGAAGCAGCAAGGTGGGGTTTAATTCCACTTAATGTGGAGGTGAAAGAGCCTGCAATTACCTCCCTAGCTTCCAGTTGAAAAAGTATATACGGTAGCAACTTGGGGGGGGTTTAAGTCCTGTTTTACAAACTCTGTGCTAAGTTTCGCTGAAAGTTGATCATGTTTATAGTGTAGGATGTGACTCCTGGTTCAGATTCTGTAAAACTTTATTTTCTTTAGAATTCCAAAAGTTCAGGCTTTAACTAGCAGTTCTAATTCCAGGATTACTGTCAGGCTAATATTTTCCTTATGTTGATTATTTATGATAAATTCATAATTCCTTCAGGTTTAATTGATTTTGTAAGCCCCTTAAAATATTTTTTACCAGTCCTTTATTTGTGCACTTGTTGCAATCTTAGAGTTTTTTTCTGTAAACCCTGTATTCAAAACTCATGCATTAAGTGCAACAAAACTCTCTCCCGAATTTGTGCGAGACCTACATATATTTCTTGATATGGACACACGGTACTGGGGCCACTGTGCAAATAAGAACCAGATTTTTGATTACGTCAGCGCTTTCAGACTTGAGGAGAGTTAAATGTGATGATGATAATTCACTTTTTCGTAGACTGAGGGCAGGGAACAAAGTGTAACTGTACAAGCTAAGTGATGTCCTGCAGTTTTAGAGCTTGCTTTTCCCTCCCTGTCTCCTCCTTCGTGCCCAGTGGGTACGGATCTGTGGGCAGGAGCAGGCAGAAACCCGTGGGTGGTGGTGAGGGTGGGAGGCTCCTGATTGCGCTAGTGCCCGGTTCGAAAGCTCGGAAATGTCAGTCCCCTGTGGGTTAAGCTGCTGGCTGAGGAGCGTGAGTTTCCTCGGTCTCAGTTTGACGCTGGTGTGTCGCTGCAAGGTGTTCAAATTGCGATGGCTGTTGTCTTTATGACTGGAAGCGTGGAGGGAGGAGGGGGAAATTCCGCGTGGAGTCGGGGTGCTGGGGGTGAGGGGCTGTGTCTGCAGAAAGCGTCCCAGCGGATTCCTCGGGGGTGCCACATGCACAGCTGCGAGAGAGCGGCGTAAGTTAAGGAGCTTCCAGAGCGTGCTGCAGCCAAAAGAAACAACAGAGGGTGCAAGCCTCTAATTTTATGCTGACATTTAACAAAAAATAAACCGTATTCTGCATTGCGTCATTCCTCTCTGTTAAACGCTCTGGAAAGCTCACCCGGGCAGTACCAGCACGCCGACACGGAGTGTGCGCGGCGCAGCGACACGGCGGCTTGATTCCGGCTGAAAGCGAGCTCCAGAGCTTACGCTTGGGTTTCTCAGACCTTTCAAGTTGACCGTGTAACTGGTTCCCTGGCAAGCGGGCGGTTAGAAAAAGCGAGCCAGCTGATGTCGCAATCTCGGCGCTGGCCCTGGAGTGGAAAGACTCTGCGCTGGCATGCTGCTGCTGCTATTTTTACCCGCTGCAGTAAGAGCTGCCCTTGCACAGTACCTGGAATTATTGTGTTTCGCCCAAGTGCTGTATGCTCTGCAGAAAGTTTTCAGTAAGATTGTCGGGCGGATCCACACTGGAATTGTCTTGCATTAGAAAATATTTCTTACTCTGTCACCACGTGTAATGCCGTCTCTGTAACTGAGGGATTTTTTTACTTTTGTTTGCATAATTTGTGTCTGGCAGAGGGTTTTTTTTCCTTTTAATTTTGGTTTCCTTTGTATATTGAGTGTTTTGTTTTTCTCAGTTTCTCATGTGGAAATGAGAATCCAGTGTAGTGCAGGAATAAATGTGGTAGGCTTTTGTCCTAACTTCTAAAAAGCTTAGCTGGTTTTGCTTACATTTTAAGTTGGATCCTTCACACAATCGAAAATGAATTTACTGTCAAATAGATTTTCGGCACTGCCAGCGGCAAAGTGCTCCGTGTGCCAAGCTGATTGTAGCAACAGCTGGAGGAAGCAGCAAGGGAGCTGTGACGGTGTCACGCCGGGGTTCCTGTGCAGAAGTGTTGCGTACAGAGGGTCACGTATGCCGAGGTCTGGCCCTGGGAATCGCAGCGCTGCAAGGGCCAGCTTTGTGAGTGCCTGTTCTTAAATACAACCTCGGCCGGCTCTATTTTCTAAGACTGGCATCATCTGGTTCAAAAGAGACTTGACAACACTGGGACACAGACCTCTTGTTTGCAAGCTCTCCTCCTGGCTCCTTGTGCCGTCAGGTGGGTGTTCATAGCGGAATTTTGAATTTTTCCCAAAGCGTTGTTTGGCCCTGAAGGATGATGGGTGACCGGCTCGTGCGATTGAGCGTTGCCCTTGGGGAACACCTGCTTCCCCTGCTCCTTCCGTGCGCTGTGGAGTATCTCAGGTGGAAGTCCTGCAAGCAGACAAACTTCTTCCAGCACAGGGTTGTTTTCTTCTCCCTTGGTTTGGCATCGTCTTGAGTGAAAAACTCTGCTCAGGTTTAATTGAATCTCACATCGGCAATAACAGCTGGTATTTCTATCAACTCTTTCGCTTCTTAAACCCTCCTTGTTGCCTGTTCTGTTGGCAGATGTTCTTACTGATTTTTGGTTTTCACATGTCTCTTACCTATCGAGAAAAATACGTAATTTTCACTCCCTCACAATTATTACTTTGGTTGCAGGTAGAAATACTGTACCTGCTGCTGCTTTAAACCATCACTCTTGCTTGTCCTATGTGGTATTTTCTTGATTTGTTTGAGATTCCCTTTTCTTCTAGCTAGTTCAACAATAAAATTGCTTTGAGTTTTCAGTCTATGAAGCTTCTCCCTCTCCCCATCAATTTTCTCTCCTCTTTTTCAGCTAACATTATCCGTTACCCTGACTAGGTGAATTTTCTGGAAGTTTACCCAGAGTTTTTCCAGCTCTTGTTTTCCTCAGGGACTGGTCTTTATGCATCCTTCAACCTCTTAACTAAATGAGAGGATTATAACTGTACCCTTTCTTTAAAATCGGTTCGCTAATTGTCAGCCCAGATGCTTCTAAAGAACAAAACTCTGATGCTGCCCCCGCTAAGCCCCTGGATTGGGTCCTGTGAAATGTCTTCCTCTGGCCTTCTGCTTGTTCTGATGGTGGTTTTGATCTTTCCTGTTTTTCTCTGCTTCTGGCCCCCATGTACTTTTTGTTCACATCACTTTCCACACCTCATTTTTAATATGCAAGCTGTGAAAAAATAATCAAATAAATGATACCTCCTCCCTGCCCGATTCAGTGTGGGTTATTTCCTAAATGTTGCTGACTGGTTGTTTTCTATCAGAACTGAATATCTCTTTTTTTCTTCCGGTTCGTTAAAGACAGAATTCCTTTCTTCATTCTCCCCAGTCTCCCTGCTTATCTTTTTTCCATGATGGAAACCATATTCATAATATTTTGTGTATCACATTCCTACGTGGTTTGAGGTAGAGAGGCACACAAGTGAGTGAGCAGGGTAAATGTCCCTTTCAGACTGTTGAATTTTAAAATTACTGAGTGGCTCAAGGTGGAGACCCCAAAGCCTTCCTCTGGTTCTGTGATAGTCTTTGGGAGTGTGCTGTCTTGGCCAAAATTGTCACAGCTTTTTTTTTCCTCCACCGACCTGCTTTGTCCAGGAGAGAGGACGCTTCTAGCTAGAAATGAGCTGGTAGTAGAGGAGCTCTTTGTGGATTTTTGTGTGTAATTGTGTGTCACATAAAGAACGAAGCAAGGGAGCTGGGACTGATCAGCCTGGAGAAGAAGCTTTGGGGGGATCCTGTTGGTGTGTGTAAATACACCGATGTGAGGGCATAGAGAGGACACCAGACTTTTCTAACTGGTGCCTGGTGGCAGCACAAGGGGCAGCAAGCATGAATTAAAACATGTGATGCCACCTGAACGTGAGAAAACGCTTTTTTTTATTCTGGGGGTGGCTGAGCGCAGGAACAGGTTGCACGAGAGGCTGTGAAATGCCCAAAGCCCAAGCGCGGTGGGGCAGGGCTGCGGCTGCCCCAGCTAGAGCAGGGAGGTTGGGATAACTGGTCTCCGGAGATCCGTAGAATCATGCAATGGTTCGGGTTGGAAGGCACCTCAGAGATCATCTCGTTCCACCTGCCTTGTGAGCCCAACTCTCTCAGCCCGTCCTCAGAGAGATGCTGCAGCCCTAAAGTGAGTGATCTCCAGAGGTCCCTTCCAACCTCAATGACTCCAGGACCACGCTGCGCTCTTCAGCGTCCCTAATCATCTGTGCACGGACTTGGTTTAGGAATTGCTCATTAGGATGGGAACCTGGAGTAAGAAAGCATTTTACCATTTACTGCTTAGTGAATATTTTTGAATATTGAACGTAGACTTCTTTCTTCAGCTAGCCTGGGCTTCCAGGCTTTTAATCAAGAGTTCTTCAGCTTCCCCTGGAATTCTTCCTCTTGCAGTTACAGCTCTCCAGGCTGAACGAGCCCAACTCTCTCAGCCCGTCCTCAGAGAGGTGCTGCAGCCCTAAAGTGAGTCCAGAGGTCCCTTCCAACCTCAGTGACTCCGTGACCGCGCTGCGCTCGTCACCTTCCCTAATAATCTGTGCACGGACTTGGTTTAGGAAGTTTTACTTAAGTGATTATTGGATCCGCGGCTTGTCATAGCATTTGTGAGTCACCAGGGTGTTTCTGTGGATAAGTGAGGAACTGGTGTGTGAGAAGGAAGTATTCAACTTGGACTGAAGTTTTACTTCAGTGATTATTTTTTTTTTAGCTCTGGAAGACTTTTATAGTGTTCTTAAATAAGAATGAGATTATCTTGAGCTGGGGTAGCATTGGGCTGTTGTGCAGCCTGGCCTTACGCTGTGTGTCTCTTTACAGTGAAATCGTGTGTAAAAGAGTGAAAGGCTGCAAGACCCTGAAAACCCTTCAGCAGCAGAAGGGTGATAAGTTAACTGTGCTATCGATGTGATTCAAAAAAGAAGTTGTTGGCCATTAATTTGGTATGTTGTGCATGTCTGTCTAGTAAAATTGTAAATATCTTCTTTTTTTGTGTTGCCTTCCACAGATGATGTACTTCATCCTTTTGTCGTAGGACTTCATTCGCTTAAAGGAAAACTAAAGGTATAAAGAACTTTCTCTGGTTTTCTTTCTCCTTACCCTGCCCCATCTTTTCTTCTGAGGTCCATGGGCCTTAACTGGGGGAAGGCAGTGGTACCCCAACCCAGCTCTGTGCTCGTGTTCCTTCCCTGCTCCAGAAATGTGCTTTTTGTTTTTGGAGAAGTTCCACAAAATTGATACCTGCAGTTGTTTCAGTGTTTGCTTTAGCAGAAGCGTGTGTTTAACGTGAGCTCTTACTTTAGTCCCTCTCTGTGGATATTTACTTTCCAGGGGGAAAGCCCTTCTTCGGTTTAGAACTTTAGATCTTGATATTTGCCTGTCTTCTCCAAACAGTGTTTGCCCTTCCCCACAACTGCGGATCTGTTGGGAATAATCCAGACCTAATGTAAATCTTGTCTGTGATACTATCTTGCAACTGGTGGTCTTTTTTCTGTTCTGAGATCGTACTTCTGAAACAGAAAGTCTGTTGCAGCACTTTGTTAAATAAATAAAAATCCACCCAAACGAGAACTGTAATTTCATGGCTGTATTTAGTTAAGATAACATAAGATAGAGTTAAAATGGAGCATAATTCCTTTTTGGAGGCACTCAGGACAGTAAATGTTTGACATAACTTTCTTGTGTGCAGTCTGTAATTTTTAATTGCATTCAGTTTTTGTTTGGCATTTTACACAGGCTTCTTTGCAAATACAGATGCATAGGAAATAATAAAGTTAGTAGAGCTATCCAGCCAGTTTGGAGCTAAAACACTCGAGTAGCATCATGTTAGATTTAGTTCCTATTGCAGAAACACGTGTTCAACTATTCCCAGGTGCGTATTATTACGAGGGAGAATCATTTGTTCTGTCTTCTCACCGAAAAATGTCTCGAGCCCCCTTCCAAACTTTTTTTGGTGCTCACGGCCCAGAGGCCAGTCGCACCGTGGGCTGTGTGGGAAGCAGCGTGGCCGGCAGGGCAAGGGAGGGGATTCTGCCGCTCTGCTCTTGGAGTGCTGCACCCAGCTCTGGAGCCCTCAGCGCAAGAAGGCCGTGGAGCTGTTGGAGCGGGCCCGCAGGAGGCCACACGGATGAGCAGAGGGCTGCAGCACCTCTCCTGCTTGGACAAGCTGGGAGGGCTGGGGCTGCTCAGCCTGGAGAAGAAAAGGCTCCGGGGAGAGCTCCCAGAGGCCTGCCAGGGCCTGCAGGGAGGCTGGGGAGGGGCTGTTCACGAGAGTGTGTAGTGACAGGGTGAGGGGCGATGGTTTTAACACCAGAGCAGGGTAGATTTAAATTAGATGTTAGAAGAAATTTCTCTACTCTGAGGGTGGTGAGACCCTGGCCCAGGTTGCCCGGAGAGGTGCTGGAGGCTCCATCCCTGGAGGAATCCCAGGCCAGGCTGGACGGGCTCTGAGCAGCCGGACCCGGTGAAAGCTGTCCCTGCTCACCGCAGGGCAATGGGGCTCGATGACCTTTAAAGGTCCCTTCCAGCCCAACGTGTTCTGTGGTTCTGCATATCTCTTGCCCTGTCCCTGCCCATCTGTACGTTGTTTCCCTGTCCAGGCTCTTAGAACTGCAGTGTGACCTCCCGGTGGCACTGCTGGTTCTAGCACCTAGACTGCATGTAATAAACCAAATTTGTTAATTTAAAGCTGCCCTGAGTGAACGCAGAGAACGCCAGACTCTGGAACTAGCGGGCTGTGTTCTTGGTGGCAGTGTCCCCAGCATTACCTCCTTTGTTATGTGCAACCAGAGGAGGAGGGAGCCAGTAATTCCTTGTGGTGAGATTATCAGTCACTTCTGTTTAATCCTTGAGAACTTGTGTGGGCAGGGCATGTGGTGGGCTGCTGGCACTGGAGTAACTCTGTCGTCCTTGCTGTAAAGTGGACGAGTTCCAGGCAACAGTAAACACAGTTTGGGGCTTTCATGCATGCTTGAAACAACTCAGGCATGAGCAGGTTCAGGATGCAAAGAGGCACTTCTCTGAGAAAGAACGTGACGTTGAGTGAAAGACTCAGGGGTGAAAAAAACGCTTATCCCGAGTGTCTTGTCTGTGTGATGCCAATGCACGTGTGAACTTGGAGCTTTACACATCTACCTTTCTCAGGCTTTCTTCAAACGATTCTGCTGTGACAAAGTTAATGTTGCGGTAAAGAGACAAGTCTGAGGTGTGACAGGCGGGTCACGTAAGTGATTCTGATCCAGGCAGATCCAAGAAAGCAACGCTCAGTATGGGTTTTTTTCTGGTGACACATTTATATTTACCAAATTAAAAAATGAGAATGTCTTAAGTATCGCTTAAGCTTTAATGGTCTTCATAGTGTTGAAAGAACACTTTTAAAACATTGAGTGACCGCCTCAATATTTATCAAATTTGTTTAAAAATTAAAGATTACTATAATTTAAAAAGTGGAGCCTTTACTCCATGACATAAAGTTCTGGCGCTTTATTAGCAAAACTTGTAAAAAAAAGGTCTGTGCAAAATGTATGTACTTCCTTTGCTTGCTTTTCCTTTCATAGCTATTTTAATAGCAATTCTGCGACCTTTTTTGTGAATCCATAGAAACTCGACGGCAGTACTTAATTAAAATTGTAAAAAGTTTCTGAAAAAATCTACTGCATTTTTCTTTGTGCCTAGGATTGCTTTTTGGCTTTTGGATTCTATCCCTTTGCCCTCTTCTAGATAGGAGCAGAGCGTTCGGTCCTCCCGTTTCTCCGCTGAAGGAATTTGGGTTTTGCGGGGAAATGTGTAGAGCTCTGCATTTCAACCTGATGGAAATCTGATGCGGAAAGAAATGAGTGACTGACACAGGAATGATCCGCGTCGAACAGGACAAACCAAACAGATCCTAAAATGGGGCAGGATAAGTACCCTGGAGCCGTTCTCGTCGACGGAGAGTGGGCATAGTGCGGCCAAGGGTGTGGGTGCTTTGGGTGACAAATATTTACTGACGGGAGCCCAAGGCACACAGTGCAGCCGAGCAGTAGGACTTGGTTTGTGCTTACCAACTCCAGTTCTGCTCTGACAGGCAAGCTGAGACAGAAGAAGGGGGTGGTCGTGCAGAGGTTTGATCAGCAGGTCTGCCCAAGAGCTGTGGTGCTTCTGCCCTCCTTTCTGTGGAGCCCAGGTGCTGGAAAAGCAATGTTATTTTTTTCCTTCAATGCTTCAAGGTGGCGTTAGCAGCGCTGTGGCTGAAGGAGGGGCTGAGAAATGGACGGGTCAGAGAAACAGCAGGAGATGTGAAAAGATACTTCCACCGTCGGAACAACTGTCGTCTTTCAGTGGGTTTTTTTGGTTTAGTTTGGTTTTTGTTTTTCCCTCAATTACACTTCCTCCTCTTTATTTTTTTTCTGTCAGTTCTGTTGGGGAGGAGATTGCTTTTTGGCAAAAATTGAAGGACATCCAAAGGCAACATGCCAGCCCTGTCGATGTATGAGATCTGCTTGGGTTGTTAGTCTGATCCGACCTCGTGTTTACATGGATCACAGCTTTATTTCTTAATGTGGGCATGGATTCACGTCTATCTTCTACTGCTACAAAAAGTCACTTTAAAAAATACTAATATGTAGCACAATAGATACTTCTTTGGTGGGTTTCTTTTTTTTCGCACCTTGGACAACTGGTAACTTGAGCGATATTGAATCAGTGGAATTGCTGTAGGAGAGGGGAACTGAGAAGAGGCCCCAGTTAAGTGTGTTACTGATATTTTTGTGTCCAAGGTGGAAACTGTTCTTCTGAGCAACTTCTAAAGCTCATGTTTTCTAACAGAAGTGTTCTGGGGTGGATTCTCGGTTTTGCTCTGTGCTGGTTTGCCTGTCTATGTGTGCTGAATTGTTTGTGTGGATAAGGATGGCAGTGTTGGGAGGGGAATTGTATTGACATTTTCTTTAAAGGCTATTAGTGTTTGTTTCAGAAATAAAGGAAAGGGCAAGGCAGCTAAGCTCTGTATGGAGAGGAGTTCAGCTGTGCCCTGGGAACGTTCAGACGCCTTCATTACCAGTTTCACCGTTCCTTCGGGAGACGGACTGAAATCTCCAACAGTTGAGACGCTTTTTCCTGGCTATGGAAAAAGCTCAAATAGCTCAGAGCGTCTTTTGGGTCTGAACGAACGATGGCAGTGTGTGATCTGACGAGACACGAGTGAGTGAATGATCTCTGGGAATTCAGTGCTGTCACACATGCACGGTGTGTAGCCGTAGCGGGCGTGTGGCTTTAAGGCTCGTTCAAATGGCTGATTGTAAAGCTCTGTGCTGCGTGCACAAAGTGCGGTGTCGGTCAGGGTGTGCGGTGTGCCTGCGGGAGGTTGGAAGTAAAGCGCGAGGGTTTCCTTCTGCTCGGATGGCATGTTTAGTATGAAACAAATCAGTTTCCTGCAATACTGGATCTATGAGGGGTTGGACACCTCGTCATTTAATATCTTAAAATACTCTTCGAGTGCCGCCGTTGCAGCTTTTCAGTTGTGGACAAGCTGTCCGAGGTAATTTTCATAAAAGCGAAGAGTTGCAGGGAGAAAAACTGTAAAGAAAAAATTTCAGAAAGATCCATGAAAACATTCAACTGGCTGTGGATTGTTTGGACGTAGTGTAAACATAAATCTGCTATCTGGTAATGATTATGTCTCAGAAACCTACTTGTCACGCAACAATGACAACACCGAGGTCACAGGTTCGATTCCCGCTCGGTCCCCATGTGTTGCCTGATCTAGTCGAGAGGTGTCCCTGCCCATGACAGGGATGTTGGACTAAATGATCTCTGAGGTCCCTTCCAGCCTGGGCCATTCTAGGATTCTGTGATTTAAAGGAAGCTGGTTTTTCTGGAATAGACAAAGTACAAATTACATACTTAGGAAGGCATCATTGTCAAGTCTTTCCTCCTTTAAGTGGAATTCCTCTTTAGAACGTATGAGACATCATTTTACTGGGCTAAGCTGGTGTGGATCGGGGGAGAGTTGGAGAAGATGACTTTAGTTTCAGTAAAAACTGGCTTCCATCAGTTACTGACTGGAGCAAAAGAGCCGAAATGAAGAAGCAAGTGAGCGCTGGGGCAGAGGTGAGGGGCTGCTGGAGGGAGAGCTCTGCTGGCACGTCTCACCTGCTCACGGGGGCAAGAGGCGCCGGCATGCACCGTGGCTGCTGCTCTTGGCTCGGCTCTGTGCTCAGGGACTGACCCGAAATCGTGCGTGTGTGCACAGTGATCTACTGTGGGATTCTGTACGTTGTTGGATTTTTCTTTGTGTCGGTTCAAAGCTGGTCAAGTAGTTGCCCTGTTAATTCTCTGCCCTTGGATGTATGTGTTCAGTGAGCTGATGGAGTTCAAAGTGGATGTTTTTAAGATGACTTTCTACACTAGAGGGCAGGGGAAACGTGCAACTCAGTTCCTTCTCAAGAAGCAGCTTTTATGCCACTCTCTGTGCTTCCAGGGTGGTAATTTGGAGTAAGAACAATGACAAGGCCTGAGAAGTGACTGTGTCTCGTGGCTGCCCACACGGTATCAGAACTGAAGTGTTCTTGACTAGACTTCTCCTGAGCGAAGAGGTGTGTATTTCTGAGGATCCGGAGCCTCCCGTCAGCCCCCGTTGCCTCTGAGTAGCTGCCAAAGCAGCAAGGCCGTTGTTCCTGCTGTTTTTCAACAGGCTCCACCTTCCACCTGCATCTCCTTGGCCCGTGGATGCCAAGAGCAGGTGTACAACTCTTGATCGTGGATTCCCTGTCTCTCCCCAGGAGACTGCAAATATCTTTCAAACTTTCTTCTCCCCTCCCCTCTCCACCCTTGGGCCACTGGCAGGTTTTTGTCCACTCTGGGCCAGACAGCTCAGTTCTCATCGTGTGTCTGTGTCTCCCTTCAGCGGTGGCTCCTTGGAGTGAGCGGAAGCTGTGGCCATCGGTTTAGGCAGGAAGGAGAGCTAGAGATGGCGCGATTTACGTGTGCCTACTGAGGTAAGGAGGTGCTTTGGATTTTCTAAGTCCGTGAGCCGAACCCGAGCTGCCAGGGACACAGTTGTCAGCTGCAGAACCCCCACAGGGAGCTCGGTGGCCAGAGAGAGCGGGACACTGCTGGAGGAGGGGATTGTGCCAGACAAGTCCTGAGAACACCCAGCAGACACTTGAGGCAAAGATCCTGGGAAAGAGAAGGGTGCAAATGCACAACCAAATGTATCGCTGCCGTTTGTGTTGTGAGGAGGGCTGGGGCTGTCGCCATGTTTTCCTGACGGCACGCAGCAGCTTGGAAATGCGGAGCAGTGGTTTGCTCTGGTAGGCTGGTCGGTAGCTGTAGGTCTTCTGTATTTGGGCGAGGGAACACTGTCAGAGCAGGGAGGTACTTTTTTTGTTGGTATGAAACTTAGCTTTTGTCAAGGTGCAAGTTTGAAATTTTTTGGCATTTCCTGTTTTGAATTTTCCAGGCAATGTATCAGAATATTAAATGTAAAGGCTGTAACGTTAACATCTTGTCATCATCCGCAGGGACAGCAGGGAGGGTCTGATGGCTGCCTGGCTATTCCTTATCTCACGTTACTCAGTAGAGAAATCCAGTCGAGCTCCTCTTTTTGTCTCCTGTGTTACCTAGAGGAGTGAAATGAAGCGGAGTTCTGCATAGTGAGTAAGGTGAAGAAAGGCAACAAGCTGTCTGGGCCTCATCTTACCCCTCTTGTCCCGCAGTTTGTCCCCTCTCTGGGTGTATTGCTCCCATCTCACTAGTTACTCTTCTAGCTGGCTGTGTGCATCGTGCATTGTTGGAGCTGCACGTGGTTTTTCACCTTTTTGATTCCTGACAGCAGGGCAGGGCACGTGGCTCTCGGGATCGTTGGGCTCATGGTTGTTTGTGCACACCGAACTCCCTTGCATTCCTCATTTTATCTCCCCTCCTCTCTCTCTTTTTCAGAATGTATCTTCCCGTTTCTTGTTCCCTTTTGATGTCAAATCTAAGACAGTTGCCGTTTCTATGCCTCAGCTTTCAAAAAAAAAAGAAAAGTAATTCCAAGTATCTGAATCCTTTTAGACTTCTATTGGGTATTGAGCTTTAAATCTTACTGACATGTAGTAAATATTTTGAACCTTTCAAGAGGTGCCTGCAGGAGGAAAGGCACCGGTTGGCAGGAGGGAAGGAGAGGGGGCGCGCATTGATGTTATTTCTGTCAGCGACAGGCATGTTGAGCTGCCCTGGAGATCCCCTTGTAGCAGGGACCGTCGGGGGCCCAGAGTTGTGCTGCTGCGAGTTGGCGTGCAGTGGCACGTGCTTCGTATAAACCAAGCCTTGAAACTTGTTGTGTTTCCTTTCAACCTACTCGTCCGCTCTGGGATTGGGTCTCTAGCGACGTGACGTCGTTACAAATCTAGCGAAGGCGTTTGCGCCTCGTGCTCCAAGTGGAAACACCCTGAAATTCAGAGTTTATCCTGCTGGGCATCCCCGAACGGGCACAACGCTAGTGGAGATCTTTTTTTCCGTGAATTCCGATACTTCAGCTCTTCGGCTGTAACGAGCACCATCCTTGGCGTAAGCATGTGAATGCTGGAGTAAGAGGAGCTCAGCGAGCGGTTGGTGTTGTGTGCTGAATTCAGCGCTTACTGATCTTAGGGGAGCAGCGTAAATCTTTCTCTGTGTCTGTCCTGTACCATGAGGGCACAGAATTAAGGATTGCTGGGAAGACCTTTATTTTGGCATTTCCTGACTGATTGACTTTTTGATTTTGCAGCTTTAATATGACTTACTTTATTTTATCTTTTGTAGAGGTCGAATGCACAGCCGTCGGAGGTTGATTGGGAAACAACCTCCTAAACATGGCAAAAGCTGTGTGCTCGCACTGTGAAGGTCTGAACTTGTGTTTTCTGAGATGTTTGTAGAAGGATGCAGTTTTATGGAGGAAATAAACTGCTGTGCTGGTTTTCACTGTTCCTTTTTTTTCTTTTATTTTTTCTTCCTTTTGATAATGCATCTGGCTACTTGGAAAGTTAGGAAGGAGCACGTTTCACTATTGAAAACTGCTTCAGGTTTTGCTTAGTTTTGCATAAGCCACATTTGGAATGTCACTGGGAGTTCAGGCTGGATTGAACTTGTGATAGCTGGGGAAAAAAATACCCTGATACCTTTATCTTTGTCCCTGAGTGTGCAAAAATAGTCCTGTGTGGTGCTTGGGAAGTACGCAGAGAGTTGTTCGTGTCCTTGCACCGGGAGAGGTTTGTGCTGAAATGTGACTGAGGGTGAGGTGGGGGAGGAATGGCTGGATTGATTTTTTGCTGTTTCGTACTACGTAGATTTGCTGCACGTACCATGTATCCAAATAGTATGCTTGAGACTATTAAAATGTTACGTATTTCTTCATATATTGACAGTATTAAACATGCTGTCCTTTTTAAAAAAAAACACAACAAACCAACCAACTCCCCCCAGAAAACTAGAACCAAACAAAACTGAACCAAAGCCCCCAAATCATTGATAAAAATAGAATTTCTTCCATGAATGCTTTTTATTGTAATTCCTGTTGGGCTTCTTTTTCTTTGCAGTACAACCTGTGCTAGTGCTTGTGTGCCGTGTCTGGCTTACAGCACTATTCCTGTGGCCTGCAGCTGGCACGTGGCCACCTCCCTGCAGGCCCTCTGGGCACTGGTTATCTGAGTTACTGCAAGGGCAAACGGCTTCTGTGACACCAGGGGTGCAGGGAGAGGAGTTACGTGTGCATTACCCTTTATTTACGTGCACAAAGTCCAACGCTTTCAAGACTCGGGCTAATTTCACAGGTGTGAGTGCAGCGTACCGTGTTTGTGCAGGTTGACTGTGCCACGGCAGAGAAGGCAGCGCAGTTTCCGGATGCTTATCTCAGGATGGGAGAGTATTATGGAGGTTAATGCCGTTTTCCCTGACCCTCTCAATTTTTATTTCGTAGACCACATCAATGGAGCACATTCAGGGAGCTTGGAAGACCATCAGTAATGGGTTTGGACTCAAGGATTCTGTCTTTGATGGCCCCAACTGTATCTCCCCAACCATCGTCCAGCAGTTTGGTTATCAACGCCGAGCGTCTGATGATGGCAAAATATCAGATACTTCCAAAACCAGCAACACTATTCGTGTTTTCTTGCCCAACAAGCAGCGCACGGTGGTGAGTCTGCGTTACTCTCCCGTAAGAAACGTCGTGCTGGTGGCGTGGCTGACGCTGGGATGTTCATCTGGCAGGAGAAATGCCGATCTTCGCAAGAGTCTTACTGTGATTGTTGTCACCTGTTTGTTACTTCTAGAGGACGTGTTTTGATAGCAGTCTCTCTGTGTTTTGAGAACCTGTATTTCTGTACCTCAGTGCTGTGTTTTTCCAAAGTGAGGCGCTTTGCCTGTGGGTTTAACGGGGAAAGATGGTGCTGGCTGACCTAAACAGCGATGCCCTTGGGAAGCAAAGCGAGTAGTTCTGTTTTGTCACCGTTTGCTTCACCTGGATGCCCACAGTGAGGTGTGGGAGTTAAAGCTGAAGTGAAACTTCTTGAGGGCACGCTTCTATTAGATTGCTTGGAGCTGAGCGGGCAAATAATAATCTTACGCAAAGTTCCCTGAAATGGAAATTAGGCTTTTTTCTAGACTTAAGGTAACTTCATTTCTGCTGCTACGTGTATGACTGCCGTGTAAAATCCTGTTTCACAGAACCTTAGTAATTGTAAGAAATAGGAAAGTTATAAAGTGACCTGCGAACCTGCTTTGCGCGGCAGTTATTTATCCAGCAGGAGGTTGACGTAACGTGCGGAGAGTTACGTCAGCAGACACAGCAGTCTGTTTTTACGCTGTACAAGTCGTTCTTATTAATCTATTAACTCCCAAAGTGAGCAGCTGTGCAATTTTACTGCAGCTTGTAAAGAAAAGGGTAAAAACCAAAAAGGTTCTCCTTTTTTTTTTTTTTTTACCTCCCAAAAGCTAAAACAAATTCTGCAATCACCGACTAAAATCTTTCTTCCTTTGGTCGCAGGTAAATGTGCGGAATGGGATGACCTTACACGACTGCCTTATGAAGGCGCTTAAAGTACGAGGTCTGCAGCCCGAGTGCTGTGCGGTTTTTCGGCTTCTTACTGAGCCCAAAGGGTAAGAGTCTGGAATGTGACATGTGAAACTTTCAACTGGAGGATGTAAAAATCTGGTTTTTAGAATAGCAGCACTAATGCTTTCTTCCCCTCTCTCTTGCTAGTTTCTTTCGAAAGCACAGTTTGGCTGCGAACGTTTCTGTGTTGCTTTCTTTACCTTCCTCAAGGGCGACTCCTTCAGCCTCCTGGGCATTAAACATTTGATTTTTGTCTTAAGGCTAAACAGTACAAAGGCTCAAAGTCAAGGGGTACTCTCGAGTGCCCGCGGCCTCTTGCAGAGGCTTTTCCATACTCTGGCAGAAATGTCGTGACTGCTCTTTTATTTGAGGTGCATTTCTCCTCTCTGTCGGTAGTTGTAGAGTTCGGGGCAAGTGATTCTCAGCCAAGTTAATCGAATGTCTCCTCTGTGTGCTCGGTTTTAAGACTCTGCCTTCCTCTACAGCTGCTCGATGTTTGGATTGAAATCTCACTTCAT
>NW_009710108.1:456-1326 GCF_000703405.1 Apaloderma vittatum | reverse complement strand
CCTGCTCTGTGATTCCACCACCCTTCTGTGATTCCAGCGCCCTTCTGTGATTCCAGCACCCTTCTGTGATTCCAGCCCCCTTCTGTGATTCCACCACCCTTCTGTGATTCCGCCATCCTTCTGTGATTCCGCCACCCTTCTTTGATTTGTTCTTCAATTTTGTGATTCCAGCACCCTTCTGTGATTCCAGCCACCTTCTGTGATTCCAGCACCCTTCTGTGATTCCACCACCCTTCTGTGATTCCACCACCCTTCTGTGATTCTTTCTTCAATTGTGGATTCCACCACTCTTCTATGATTCTTTCTTCAATTCTGAGATTCCACTACCCTGCTGTCATTCCACCACCCTGCTGTGAATCGACCACCCTTCTGTTATTCCACCATCCTTCTGTGATTCGACCACCCTTCTGTGATTCCACCACCCTTCTGTGATTCTTTCTTCTTTTCTCTGATTTCAGCACACTTCTGTGATTCCAGCACCTTTCTGTGATTCCAGCATCCCTCTGTGATTCTTATTTCAATTCTGTGATTCCACCACTCTGCTATTATTCCACCACCCTTCAGTGATTCCACCATCCTTCTGTGATTGCGACACCCTTCTGTGATTCTGCCATACTTCTGTGATTCTTTCTTAAATTTTGTGATTCAAGCACCCTTCTGCGATTCTTTCATCAATTCTGTGATTCCATCACACTTGTCTAATTCCACCAACATTCTGTGATTCCGGCACCCTTCTGTGATTCCAGCACGCTTCTGTCATTCCAGCACCCTTCTGTGATTAAGCCACCCTCTGTGATTCCACCACCCTTCTGTGATTCCACCACCCTTCTGTGATTCCACCACCCTTCTGTGATTCCGACAACCTTCCGT
>NW_009710108.1:0-408 GCF_000703405.1 Apaloderma vittatum | reverse complement strand
CCCCATTCTATGGTTCCGCCCCCCTTCTGTGATTCTGCCACCCTTCTGTGATTCCGCCACCCTTCTGTGATTCCGCCACCCTTCTGTGATTCTTTCTTCAATATTGTGATTCCAGCACCCTTCTGTAATTCCATCACACTTCAGTGATTCCACCACCATTCTGTGGTTCCGCTACCCTTCCGTGATGCCACCACCTTTCTGTGATTCTTTCTTCAATTCTGTGATTCCAACACCCTTCTGTGAATCTTCCTTCAATTTTGTGATTCCACTACCCTTTTGTGATAATTTCTTCAATTTTGTGATTTCAACACCCTTTTGTGATTCCAGCTCTCGTCTGTGATTCAGCCACACTTCTGTGATTCCACCAACATTCAGTAATTCCACCAACCTTCTGTGATTCCATTACCC
>NW_009710107.1:0-461 GCF_000703405.1 Apaloderma vittatum | reverse complement strand
CACTTTGTGGATGTTTTCTTCTCTTCCCATTTCACTGAAAGCTCCATCATCTCTAAAATCACCCTCAAAGCAGTTGTATGCTACTACTGCAGTGCCTGGAGCCTCCTCCTTCACCAGGCTAAAGAAGCTTAAGCATTTAGTTTCTCTACACAGGCTCCAAAATGCATCCTGGCAGATGCCCTCTGGAGTCTCTCTAATAACTCCGCATTCCCACTTGACTGGAATTTAACAAATGTGACACCCATCTACAAAAAAGGCTACAAAGAGGATGTGGGGAAATACAGGCCTGTCAGTCTGACCTCAGAGCCAGGTCAGTTTATGGAGCAGATCATCTTGAGTGCCATCATGTGACACATACATGACAATCAAGTGATCTGGCCCTGCCAGCATGGGTTTAGAAAGGTATGTCCTGCTTGACTGACCTGATCTGCTTTATGACAAGATGACACACTTACTTGATG
>NW_009710106.1:289-6653 GCF_000703405.1 Apaloderma vittatum | reverse complement strand
GCTACTCTCAACCCACTCTGTGCCTGGTTTTGTATTTGTGCCTGAGATTAGCCCAGCTCAGGTGCAGGACCTTGCATTTTGACTTGTTGAAGCTCATGCAGTTGGCACTGGCCCATTTCTCAAGCCTGTCAAGGTCCCTCTGGGTGGCATCTCTTCCCTCAAGTGAGTCCATGGCACCATGCAGCTTGGTGTCGTCGGCAAACTTACTGAGGGTGCACTCAGTGCCGTCATCCCTGTCGCTGACAAAGATGTTGAACAGCACTGGACCCAGAACAGACCCCTGAGGAACTCCAGTTGCCACTGGTCTCCATGTGGACATCGAGTCATTGAGCACAACTCTTTGAGTGCGACCATCCAGCCAGTTCTTTATCCTCCGAGTGGTCCATCTGTCAAATCGGTGTCTCTCCGTTTTAGAGACAAGGATGTCATGTGGGACAGTGTCAAACACCTTGCACAAATCCAGGAAAATGACATCCCTTGCTTTTCCCATGTCAACCAGCGCTGTAGCTTTGCCATAGAAGGCCACTAAATTAGTCAGGCACAACTTACCACTAGTGAAGCCATGTTGGCTGTCACCAACCACTTGATTATTTTTTATGTGCCTTAGTACAGCTGCCAGGAGAACCTGTTCGCTCTCCAGTAGTGACATCACTTGCCTCTACAGTAATTACAGTAGCAATTAACAGCTCTGCAGCAGGGTTTTCTGGTGCATACGGCAGACAGAAGTGCATACACACCATTTTGCAGCTCAGTCAGCAACAAACTCCTCTTAGTGAACTGATCTCATTTTCTAACTTGTTTATTCACAGTCCTGAATATTGCACACACTGGGTGAGCACAGCATAGCTGTCTGACTTCCAGAGTAACACTGGCTTGGGCTGGAGCACTCCTGGTCATTTGTACCTGTTTTGTAGGGACATGTGATCCAAATGATGTTTTCTCTTCTCACTTAAATACATTTTCTTAGGTGTGGTAAGATAGAGAAAACAGAATCATAAATACACTGTATTAAAAAATCTGTTCAGTCAAAAAAATCTCGAGTTCAGATTAAACCCCAACAGACAAGGGTTTTGTTTTTACGTGTTTCTCCACAACCAAAAAAAAGCTAAAAGTTCTACTCTACAGAGAAGAATAAAGATTTACGGTGATTGAAATTGAGCGTGACATGGGTAGAGGCTGGCTTATTCTTGGGCATATAACTTTGGTCCTGACAAATCCATGCTGTGGTGATGTCAGCAATATTGCATGGGTTTGTATTATTGGTACGAAAGAGCTGAAACTACTGTACTCATTAAAGCAGTTCTTATGGGAATAAAAGGTGGACATCTATCTACAAAGGGCTAGCTTTATTGATTTAGCCAACAATGCTTCTTCACCAGAAGTTGCCAAATACTAACAATCAAATAAATAAATATGAGTTCCTACTGAAATAATAGTAAGTCGTTTGAACTATTCCATTACATGGTCTCTTCTATGATGAGGCAACTTCATTTCCAAAAAGATTTCAGCACTGGCAAGGCCTGCAAGACCACATCTGGATCAGATACAGCTGGAAAGACAGTTAAAAAGACATGTCCAACGTCCACTTGTGTTAATTTCTGTAATTTCTCTTGAAGTACTATTTCCTCTCCTGATACTAATAGTACATTTTCATATTCATCCAGTCTGCAGACTGAGATTCCAGTGATGCTAGGAGATTAGCATAACCATAGCCTGCACTATCAAAAGCAGACTAAGCACTATACACACACTTTTTTTCTTTATTTCACTGAAGTAACCCCTACTTTGGAGAGTGCAAACACACTCTGACTCTTCTGGAGTGTGTCATTTTATAAAGACTTATCTTTATGGTGAGGATGTAGTAGTGTTAGAACGTAGTCCTGAAAATGTCTCTTATCAGAGAAAACTTAAAGACTTACATCAGGCTCTTGACAACGGTAGGTCTTGACTGTTCAAGAAAGAGAAAAAATATCCCAAAATCATTATGACAAACTCGAAAACAACTGTACTACTGAGACAGAATGATATTACAGATTCTTATTTGTTCAAACAAATCCTGAGACAACTGGAAATACTACAGAAATGGAAATCCTATAGGGATGGGGTGATTTTGGGAGGTTTCTAACAATAAAATCTAACACTTGAAAATGAGCTCCTCTGTCAGGAAATTATTGGGATCATCCTGGAATTATTCTTTCTCTTCTAGGCGACCAACAAATCCAATCTTTTCATGTAGTGGATAGGCAGCTCCCCCAAGTGTTTACCAAGTGTTGTGCAGTTTCTAGCAGCCTTTTAGCAGTTGCCTCCTTTGATACCACAGCCTAGTTCTAGGTGGGTAATGAAATGTCTCAGTATATACTAGATAGAGCCTTTGGCAATCACCAAAATAATGGCACAAGAAACAACTGTGATGGTGAGATAGTTTGTGCAAGAGTCACAAGCTTCTCTTGCAATGAAATATATCGGACAAAAGCTATGGGACAAGGTATTTCCTTAAGTGCACTAACGATTAGCAGCAAGGCATTATTAAAACCCCTCTAGGTGAATTTAAGCTCGAAAAAAAAGTCTGCATAAAAAAAGACAACCACCAAACAAAAAAACTTTCTCAAAAGACTGGAAACTCATCTTTTTCAGTACTGTACAGAAACTCTTTTAACAGGATAGTCTGCTGTCTGGAGAATACTTTAAACACATAATTTATGTCACGTGTGTGTAAAGAGCATTGGAGGCCTTGATTTATCTGTAGATGTCTTCACACATAATAGTCTATGTGTTAAACTCTGTTACTTTAAGAACTGATAAAGCAGGGAGCACAGACACAGCATCCTCTCTTAGAGTACCTCGTTACCCTGGCATGCTTGACAAAAGTAGGAGTCTCTCACTTTTACATCACCTTAACTAAATCACCAAGAGCATTATTAAGAAAAGCTTGAGTAACGGTTTCCTACCGATTCCTGGAAGCAGTCTGCCACCTGCTGCCTACGCAAGCTCTCTGCATTTACAGCTTTTCATCTAAATTGCAAGAAAAATTCAAAATTAAGTGGGATTTAGTCCACTTCAAGGCTTTAGAATCTGGAGCCAAACTCATCTTGGATGTTAAAAGGCCAATTCTGTCCTTCAGACTTACCTTATTTTTTAAAGGAGTAGAAAAGAGATTGTTAATAATTATTTTCTTCTAGACCATGTATGCTTGAATGATATGCATGATTTGTATGATAGGTAGGTTAGTGTCAAATAAACAGATCTTTCTGCCTCAGAAAATAAGCTTTCACTATACAGTCGGTTCAGAGATTAATCAGTATTTTTTTTCCAATAAAAACTTCTATACAGAATAGTATCTTCCTGGTGCTATGCATTGGAGTTTCTTTTGTATCTTCTACTTGACCGAAGTGCTGGATGACTTTTTTCAGTTGCCTTCTCTAACAAGTTATATTCATAGGATAGCTCTTTGTTTCTTTCTTTTTTCTTTTTTTTTTTTTAATGAGAATATACAATACTGTAAGACAAGTACGTTAACTACTAGCCTGGAAGACTTGGCTACAAATCAGTAGCAACAGATTTAGCTAAACTGTGTTCAGAGACCTCACATGTCTGAAAGCTATTAAGAGCCCTTTTAATCAACTGAAGTTTTTGAATTCATCTTGCACAAAATTTTTGATGACAGTAGGAAAACCAGCTGCTTAATTCCTGTAGCCAGCTAATGTGACAGAATCCATAAATGGAAGAACACAAGTAGTGTCTCTGATCAGAGTCTAGCTGTTGATTACAGTCTTAGCTTTGTATTCAATCTCCATGTAAAACACATATTGTCCAAAAGCATTTTCTCATTTCCTGATGATTACAGTGATAAATTCATCCCAGCATATGTGGCCACTGAGAACTGCAGCTAGCAATTTTTCAATATTTTGTCATCCGAAGTCAGATGCTGTTACACAGATGTAAGCTTTCCATCAGAAGCAAACAAGGCATACTTGTTCTATAACCAGATTTTTCCAGCCTAGTAAGCTTGAAACTGTGGTTCTCTAATTTTGGGAAAATCTAGAACATAAAAATTCTTTAAAAACTACGCTATTAATGGATAAGCCTGAAGTAATCTCAGAAATGTCTTATGGCAAGGAAACTTCCCACCTTCCAGTTTCCCTTTGAGATATTATACTAGCGTAACTACTGAGAATGATGGCATACTGAAAGAAAGTTAACTGTTGCAACAAATTTATATGCCTCTCAATAGTAGTAATCACAGTAAAAAACATACTTGAGGTAGCTGAATTAATGATCAGAAACTGATTGCTAACTTTGTGTTGTAGCATAGAGCAATGCTGCTTGACAAAGAGACACATAAGAGCATAAATGAGACAAAAATATCCAAGGGAATGTGAAGACATGTAACATACCTGTAGGCAGCTGCTGGAAGTCCTCAGTTCTGTGGTTACTCACCACACATGCACAGTTTCACTGACTCTGATTGCTCACGTTCAAGAGTGTTCACAGAAGCAAAGCCTTGCAGAAGTACGTCATCCTAGAAGGTAAAGGCACGAGCAGCTAAAAGAAAGAATTAGTAGGATGAAAACACACAAATTTTGGGCAGGGATATTAAGTCCTTCTAGGACTTAATATCCTTCTAGGACTTAATATCCTTCTAGGACTTCTAGGAAGGACTTAATATTATTTTGCACTGAGATGCCTGAAGCCAATGGCTATCAGGAGCTGAACGTAAAAGGAAACAGACTCCCACATGATGAGCGTGTTGAAAGTTATTTCATCCACATCGCTGCTTTAGTTGAGAGGTCTATAGCAGACTCCCATAGCAATATCAGCTTTACTGTCCTTACCCCTTAACCTAATCCAAACACTCTCAACCCCATTGTCACTATACACTCATAGCACTCATAACAGTTCCTAACAAACAGGGCCACCCCACCACCTCTCCTTCCCTGTCTATCCCTCCTGAAGAGCTTGTAGCCATTGATTAAGGCACTCCACTGACGTGAGCCATCCCACCACATTTCTGTGACAGCCACTATATGATAGTTTTTCTGTTGCATCATGGCTTCAAGCTCCCTGTTTGCTGCTCATACTGTGTGTGTTGGTATAGATGCACTTCAGATGAGGTAATGATTCCAATATCTTTTTGTGGGTGTGGGTCCCATTTCCTACATAACCCTTCTCGACCCTTCTCTGGATTTCTAAACCATCAACAACCCTTACCAGTTCATTTTGCACCATACATCTATCCCTCATCTCCACCAAGATGGCAGAGCAAGACTTCTCATTAGCATGTCATCCTATGAGCCCTGACATGCTTCCTTTGGCCTTATTCCTAGCAGGCCCAGTTATATCCCCTTCCCCCTTCAAACTTAATTTAAAGCTCTACTGATGAGCCCTGCTATCTTCTGCTCCAGAATCCTTTTTCCCATCTGGGACAGGTGCATCCCATTTGTTGCCAGCAGGCCAAGTGTCTTGTACAGCAGTCCCTGATCAAAAAATCCAAAGCCCTACTGACAACACCAGCCCATGAGCCATGAATTGATCTTACAGCTCTTCTCATTAATTCCCTCATTCACAACTGCCACTGAGGGGATAGAGGAGAACACAACTTGTGCTCCTGATCTCTTGAGCAGCTGTCCCAAGGCCCTAAAATCTCTTAATTGATTTTGGGCTTCTTGTAACCACTTCATCGCTACCCACCTGAAACACCAAAAGTGGGTAATAACCTGAAGGGTTCAACAGGGTAGAAAGTTTGCTCAATACATCCTAAATCCGTGCCCCAGGGAGGCAGCAGACTTCCCTCTGAAGTGGGTCCAGATGGCACACTGGGCCCTCTGCTGTCCTCAGGAAAGAGTCACCCACAACCATCACCCACCTGGTTTTCTTTTTCTTTTTGGAGCCACTTGTGATACTCGGTCTAGGGCAACTTGGTCTTGGTGGCACTTAAGGCCCAGGTGAACCCTCCACCTCCTAACAGTCAGTTCCTCCTGCAGGGCCCCATCCCTGTCCTGGGGGGGCAACTGGGCAGGTGAGGGAGGCCGGGAGGGGATTCAGCTGCCTCCCTTAGCAGGGACCTGCTCCCATGACCCCTCAGCTCTGAGGTCTCCTCCTACTGCCTCGTGGCAGGAGGGGAGGGGATCCTCTACCTCTTGAGGAGCCTCCCCCTGCTGCCTTTACCTGTGCTCTTCGGTCTAGCAGGAACCGAGACCAGGGACCACTAGTGGCGTGAGCTCTTTAGCCAGGAAAGGGGGAACCAGTTACCACCACCTGCGCTCACCTCTCACACTGTCAGAGCTCTCTGCTCCCTACCTGCCGCTCTTGCTCAGAAAAGCGCCGCCTTGCCTTGCCTTGTCAGTTCATTTGCCTGACGATCTCG
>NW_009710106.1:0-230 GCF_000703405.1 Apaloderma vittatum | reverse complement strand
GCCAGCGCTGTGCCTTCTGCAGATAATACCTCCCTCTCCGACTCCAGATCCACTTTATTCCCCACTAGGATCAGAGGAACTTTCTCGTATCTCTTGACCCGGACAATCTGGTCCCTCATTGGCTTGATGTCCTGGAAGGACTGCTGGTTGACCAGGCTGTAGACGAGGATGAAGCCCTGCCCGTTTTTGATGTAGAGATCGCGCATGGAGGCGAACTGCTCGGTGCCCGC
>NW_009710105.1:0-9070 GCF_000703405.1 Apaloderma vittatum | reverse complement strand
ATACATTTTTATAAATAGTTTTGTCCTTATGCACAGTATCCATGCTTACATCTGAATAATGTTCCTCGCCTCATTCCCACCCCGACAGCAGGAAAAAAACCCCCGCGTCAGGACCGGTCCATGTAGCATCATCCACGTAGCAAACTCCCGGGCTGCTGAAGCCGGGCGCTGTTTCCCATCGGGGAACCATCCCGAGCTTGGCAGCAGCATCTGCAGCAGTCCCGTGGTCTTTTTGGTTTCTTTCCTTCTCCTTTTTTTTTGTTTTCTGTTGGTGGTGTTTAAATTTCTTTGCCCCCCTGGTGATCAGGTTTGCTCGCCCACTCGTTCCTTTAACATCGAACGTTCGGCCTCTCTTGTAGCAACAAAGAAAGTGAATGCAAACGCAAGATTATATGTAGGGATCCCTCCCTTCCCCTGCCCCCAGCCCATAAATAACGCAGGTTCGATACACGCTCGAAACGAGGAGGAACAGCAGTGTCTGGGTTCAAGGTAAGTGCTCTCCTACGTCGTCTACGCTTACAGGAGTGACGGAATGATTATTGATACAGCGCTCTGGGAAAAAGCCTGGGAGCCCACGTATACGGGGCGGCCGCGGGGAACATCACCTGTAGTGGAAGAGGTCTCTGTACACGGCGGGTATTTTGGCGGGGTCCACGGGCCTGGGTAAAAAATGAGTGAATTTCTGATGTCTCTTAGTCCTGTACCCCTCGCGGGGGGAGCCGTCCTTGTTCAGAGCCACGTAGTAATGCCTCTCCGAGTCGGGGTGCTTGTAGAGGGTCGAGGCGTACGTGTTGTACCAGTTCTCTTCAAACTGCTCCCGGAAAACACACTCCCGTGTGAGCTTCTTCTGCGGGAAGAGAAAGACGTTGTGTCAATAGTAATAAAAATAACTAAATCTTTTCTTCCTTCCTTCGTTTTCCAATAGTTTTCCCAGCGACCTCCTCCTGGCTGCCCTGAGGACTGCGCTGCCAGCAACATTTCCCCTGGGTGGGAGATGGAAATGGGTAAAAGCTGGGACCCAAAGACCTCTGAAGTTGGAGGAGGAAAGAAACAAAAAGAGGAGGAGAAGGTGGGTGAAAACTAAAAATTAAAAAATCAAACGAGGCCATACCAAATCTCGAAACCTGACAGCTGGGTCTCTGGGATCAGGGTTTGAAGCTGGAGCCTGCTGGGGTGGCCAGGCTGTGTCCTGTGTGGAGGGCTGCCCCCTGGCAGGTACCACCCGCCCCCCAAAATCTTCTCTTGGGGGAGAAGGAGCGAGCAGCGCGTCTCAAGCGTTTACAGGGGAGCAAGCACCGCTTGGAAAGTTCAAGGCCCCTCCGAGCGGAGGCTGCGATGCAATGAAAGCGTTCCTGAGGGATTTCATCTGCTGACGCGCCGGGGAGCTGGGATGGGAGCCCACACCGAGACGCGGGGAGGTTTGGATGGGGAGCCGCGCTCCGGGGACGTCCAACCCCAGGGAAGATTTACAGCGGTGACAGGTGCCGCGATGACCGTGTGCCAGCCCGGGGCTGTGCATCCAATGGCGCGGGTGTCACCGCGGCCACAACCAGCCCTCCCCTTGCCCCCTCACAGCCGGGAGCTGGCGGCAGCGACCTCTTCACGATGGCTTTTTGGTTCTGGGGATATGTCCAGCCGCAGCGCGGAGCGGGGCTGTCCCCCTGCCCCACGAGGACGCGGGTGGCCTTGCCAGTGTCACCATGTCCCGTCCCACCCCACGGGGGATCGCCTGGGGGGACGTGGGAGTCCTCTCAGATGAAAGGCAGCCCGCCAACGTAGGAAGCTGCAGCACTGCAAACATTGTACTTACACCCTAAACTGCTGGGGTAGGGAGTGTGTCTTATCTCGGGCACACAGCGTGCCGAGTAAATGTTACTGCCCGCAGTGGATGTTTTGTAATAGGATCCACGAGCTCACCTGCGCTCAGAACCTGTTTTGAATGTTTTGCTGCTAAATAAACCCCGAGGTGAGCTGTGAGCCCTCCAAAAGCCTGAGCCACAGCCCTTGCCATCTGAGACCTGGGGAACCGGGGCTTTCTCCTCCCCAGATCCATTGATAAATACAGACCTTGTTGTTTTGTTCTTTTTTTAGGATGCCATCTACTCGGAACATGTTGGCAAGTGCTGGCTGGCTGAACTGGCTGCTGCTTCCCCCCAGGTCACGGGGCTGCTTGGAGGTACCATGTTTGCGGGAAGCGTTTGGAGAGCCCAGGGTGACTCCGCACGGTGTGATTTACTCCTGGCCAAGCCCCAGGATGTCCCCGCTGAGCCCAACACCGTACAGGCAGGGCAGGGCGCAAGGTGCTGCCTGCGACTTTCGCTGCTCTAATTATTTCTGAAATGGGTGGAAAACTTAAGAGAACCCTCAGCACAAGGTTATCGGGGAGAGGCGGGAAAGCTGTCCCCGTCCCGAGGGGACTCCACGTGTTGCTGCAGGGCTGACTGGCTCGGGCTCTATCGACACACAGATGAGGCAAAACGGGCCCAGAGGGAAACAATAAACTCGCTGAAAATGTAAGAATACCCTTGTCCTGTAGTCTCCTAAAATACCATTGTAATGCTAATGCTGCTGCTGGGCGCTGCAGTATGGACCTTTAATTAAGAACACTGTCGTGGCTTCCGATTTCGAAAAGCCTTCATTGTACAACCCACGTAGCCCAGATTTTTAAACTCCAGGGTTATTCGGGGACCTGGCTCGTGACTTCTGCCCTGTTTGGATCAGCGGTTTGACTGTGTCCCCGCAGCCTCGGCCAGAAAACTCTTCAGGTCAATCCTGCTTCCAGACGAAGGGTTACCCTGCTCCTGTTTGTGCGTCCTAACACGCACACGGGTCCAAGAATTCAATGAACCCATCCTGAAGCTGTTGATTCACCATCAGAGCTGCAGCGTTTGAAAGCACAGGAGGGAATTTAAAGGCTTGTGCCCTCCTTTTCAGCAGGCTCTGGTAAAAGCTGTGACTCCAAAACTGCTGAGCAGCCTTGGGGTTTGACAGGAGAGGTGCTGCTGCACCAGCAGAGGCTCCAGCCCAGCTTCCTCCACTGTCCTTTAACATTGTTTGTGTTTTATGGAATCCCAGTGGTTTTCCTCTATATCTGATCTGTTTTAGTTAGAAGAAGTATGTGCCTTCCCCTTTTGTTTAAAACTCATGGGTTTTTTAAATTTAGTTATAAATTTACTGTGATCCATCCTTAAAAATCAGTATCCTCACACACGACTCGAGGTAGTGCTGTGATCTAGAAAAAGGCATTTAAAAAAAACCACCTTAAACTTACCGACCCATACAGCTCGCCTCTCTCATTCATGCCGAGGTAGAGTCCCGAGTCCACCCCACGGATGCTCACCAGCCCCACTGCCAGGCTAATAAACTCCAGAATCCCTAAAACAGAAAAGAAGTTCAAGCCATACAGAGAATAAAACCAACACCAGGCTCCAGTGAAAAACATGACTGAGCCTTCCCCAGCCTTTGCAGAGCTTCCTACAGACCCATTTTCTTTCTTTATAAGGAGAGAGCTTTTAAATCTATAGTCCCATAAGTGTGCAATCTTCCGAGTTCCCCTCTAGGCTTCTCCCCAGCGTTGGGAATTTGACTTGCCCGAGAGAAATTACCTTTGCTAATGAGAAAAAAGTTTGCTAGGTTTTGTTGGTTTGTTGTTGTTTTTGTTTGGGTTTTTTTTTTGCCACCAAGAAGACAGACCTACAAACCTGTGCCTGGCGCACTGGAAATTTCAGAAGGCTGTTCCCACGCTGGGTTTTATTCTTTGCCAAAAGGAGAGTGAGTTTTGTCACCACGGGGCTTCTGGTTTGAGAAGACAGTCCCATGTTCTTTACGGTGATGAGTTCAATGCGGGTAAGCAGAAAGCACTAGAAGAGATGTCTGTGAAGGCCACCTTCACTCTGGCACTCCAGTGGGGTACCTGCCACTCCCCGACGTGCAGGGATAAAATCCAGCTTCAGACACATTCCCCAGCTAGAGGTGATGAGCAGTCTTTGCCCGTGTCCAGCACAGAATTAATTAGCTGGGAGGCAGCAGCAGAGGAAGGAAGAGGGTTTTCCCCATCCCATCCGAATGACTGGACAAGACGTCTCCGTTGACAGGAGGACAAAGTTGCTCTAACCTTTAGCGTGGCTCCAGGACTCTTAATATAGCTCCCAAAACGTCCAGTCCTCAGCGACCGCCACTCTGATCAGGTTACCTCCCGGAGCTCCTCAAGTCTAAAATCACCGCGTGACGAGTGGCCGCCCGAGCCAGCTGACTTTGGCGGCAGTCGCGGTGGCTCCCAGCTACCCCTCAGCATGGGGCACGTGTCTTCTGCTCGGCCCGGCGCAGTAACGGCATCACCGCCTAAAGATAGGACAGACCCGCCGGGGATGGACACCTCTGTCCTCCTTCGCTCAGCGCCGACTCATCCGTCAGATGCCAGCTGAGCTGGGGGCCAAAATCAGTCTTTGTGCCTTATATCAGACTTTTTGTCCTCCTTCTGTCCTCTTCCCAGGCCTTGTGCACCAGCTCCAGCCCTCCCTGCCATCAGCTCGGGGAGACAAAATACAGACCTGGGAGCAACGATTCCTCGCGGGAACCAAATGACAGAGAAGTTGCTTTATGGACCAGCGCTGGCATTTTCCAGGCTGAAATATGCCCCGGCCTGAGGACACACACTGCCTTGAGAAACACCAGGAGCAGGCAGGGAAGTTATCACGGTTTCTTATCTGAAAAGAAGCATGAACAGGGAGAGAAGAGGCACAGAATGAGGGGGTGGTCTTCTGCCTGCGCTACTCACTACTTCCTACAGGAGGAGGAGGTGCAAAACCTTGGTGCGTGCCTGTGTTCCCACCTGCGGGACAGAACTGAGGACAGCCGCTCTTTGAAAAGGAGAGAGCGATGGAAGATGGACACGACCAGGGTGAGTGTAAAAAGTAACACAGCAGGAAAGGAGTAGAGGGACCTGGAAATAGGGAAATCTTTCCCAGGATGGAGACAAGTGGATGTCTGAGAGAAAAACACCTGACGTGTGGAGAGCATGTAGATCGACCTTCCTATAGGTACAAACGCAGTCCTTGGCATCAGCGTTTTAAAAATTTGTCTTCCAGGAAGACTCCTGGGAAACACTTCCAGGAAAACACTGCTGATCTCCAGAAACCGAGGGATGTCTGGCGCAGGGAAACCAAGAGTTTTTCTTGAATATACCCACAGGCACGCTCTGTATGGGGCACGTGAAGCCAGGTTTCCAAAAACCTGTTAAGGAGCAACCCAGGAACGGCGTTAGCACCTTCCCTACCCGAGCGGGTGGGTGAGACTCCCCTCGTCTGGTGCAGCTTGGGTAAAGGATTGCTGGGTTTGCAAACGACGTTTCTTCAAGGCGTGCCCGCCGTGACCTCTTCTGACAGTGTCCCTTGCGATATTCTCCTTTTCTGATCTCTGAGCAGCACTTAGAGACGTGCACAGAAGACGAGGATGTTGAAACAGCATTAAGAACGTAACTTAAGCCCACAGAAGTCAGGAGACAGAGGGAAGGCTGAAAAAATGTGGGCGGGTATCCATCCTGTCCTTAACTCACTCCAATTGCCAGACAAAATTGCAGCTTCGTACATCTGATCTCCAGCAGCACAGGGAGCGGCCACTGGGGCCGGCTCAAGAATTTTCTTTCCAATTGTAGCGGTGTGTTTTTGTGGTAGAACATGCTTTTTTTAAAAAAAAAAAAACCACACACCCTTTTTTCCTTTTTTCTTTCCCCCCAGGACTTGCCTCTTTTTTTCCCTTGCTTTGATTATTCATTCTGTTTGTTCCCTTTCTAGACAATGTTTGGAGAGATTTGATTAAGACTCTGACTGGATTCATTTACCACCGAAGCACTGAATATCTCCCGAGCTTTACAAGAAACTGTCCCTCAAAGAACAATTCAGCCCTTGCACCTGTCTCTTCTTACACGACTACATTCAGGAGCAAGGGGATGGAAACATCAGATGTTGTATTAACGGCCACAAACCTAAAGCTTCGGCTCAACAACTGTTCAGCGACAGGTGCGCTCCGGGCTGGATGTCAGAACCCACAGCAAAACTTTCTCTGGAGGTTTCACCAGCTTCTCTAGGGGGCTGTTACAGGTTCATACCCGTAAGAGCTTTGTTTGCTGCCTGTAGGAGTACAAACTCAAGCCTTTTTTTCTCTCCCTCTCCTCGCTTGTAGTCAGGAGTGGCACCGCTGGTGGCACTTTTTAATACTGCTGTAAAACAGACTCGAGGCAGAAAAGGAGCGATTCCTCCTGGCGAGGATTTTCCTGGCGAGATTCTCACAGGGGCTCTAATATCAGTCCAACCCCCCCTCCAGATTTTGACCAGCCTTTATTTCTTTGTAGGTTCTTAGCAGATGCGGTGAGAACAGACACATTTTTGACACCACTTTATTTCTTCTAGGGTAACTCAGGCGGAGCTGCCGGTTCCGTGAGAGAATTCGGGCACTTCTCTGGCGTGAGAAGGAGCTTCCTTCCAACGATCCTGGAGGGCTTCACCCAGTTTTGCGTTAAGCCTCCTCTAGGAAAAATAAGCTCTGCCCCATCGTTCTTGCATGAATCTGTATTTTTACAAGTACAGAATGCCCCGTTCCAGAAGACAGGTGTGATTTAGCAACTCTCCAGTCCTTGACAGATGAGAGGCAGTAGTTTGTGTGCTTGCTCAGGCAGTGGGGGTAGAGGATGCTGCTACTTCCTCAGTGCCCTACAGTAAAAAAGATTCCCTCTCTTTAGCCCTCTCCATTAGCACCTTGGTACTTGTTCTGCATTGCCAGGGCTTCAGCTCTTTATTTTCCTCACCGGAAGACTTGGACGTCTTGTACATCTGGTAGCTTTTGGGATGGCTGCGCACGGGAGGGCGCGGATGCTGTCTGTTTTTTCCTGAACCTTTTCCGGTATTAAGAGACAGGGATGCAAAGCCCTGCGCCCCATCGGCTGCGCCGCAGCCATCCATGGAGCACGTTAATTATCGGCTCGCGGTGTCGGGGAGCACCCCCCTCCAGCCACGTGGGCTCGATCCGCCAAACCTCCACCCTGGATTTCTAAGTATTTCTCCGGGTGGTCCTGGCTTTAAAGCGCTATCCCAACACCCTCGTCCAGCTCGGTATCCCTCAGCACGGCTTTGCAGCTCCCCAGAATCGCTCAGGCCGCCTATTTCCGTAACAAGCTCCTGCCTTCTGACTGCTACATGCAAAATTTAGGAATGCGTCGATACATGACATCCTAATACGAACCATACCAGTAACACTGGAATTTAAATATTCATGGCTACCGAATGCAGATGGTGAACGCCGTGTGCCAGCACATTATTGCTCTGAGTCTCCGCTGAAGCGAGGTTTAGTCCAACTTTATCTGAACGTGAGGATTCCAGTCTAATCCTTTGGGGCTTTGCCTTGCAATTACAACAAATAACTATTTATTTTACACCGCCTCTGGGAAAAGCCTGAAGCAGAAAACTATAATATTTTATATCTGAAGTCTGGTCTAGTTTACGTAGCTGGATGCTGACTGCTAAAACACTTAGGGAATGCCAGGGTTCCGATTTATGGAACGCACCGTGTGACTTAAGCTTAAGCATGCAAAACTCATGAGAAGTTTTAGCCCATTTAACGTGTTTTTCTGAAGTTGGTTTGGAAACACACTTACTTTACTCACGAATGGAACCGAGACAACTGTTGCCATTTGAAACTGGCTGTTTACTTGCAAAAAGATAAGTAAGAAGAGCCCACAGAAATACAACGTGGCAGATTGAACTAAACCCAAGCAGATGCAGTGGGTTTCCTTGCAGTTTCTTTTAATGTGGAGACCCATCACGTATTGCGACGTGAAAGGTTAAAAGATGTGTGTCTTGGGTGGTAATTAAAGAACGCTCGCCCCACGAGCCTACTAGTACCTGACTCTGACCCACGGGTTATGACTTTCTTGCTGATTTAGGCAGGGACACGCTACACACACACCTGGTGTTTATGGAAAGCACAGTACAGAGGTACCCAGTTGCTCCAAAAAATCCTGCCTTACACTACCAACAACAGTGTTCCTGCAGGATCAGAAAGGGCTGGCTGCAAACAAAGTAAAGGCAAAAAAAAAAAGAAAAAAAAAATTCTTTCAGCGAGGAGTTTAAATCACATGAAAACTATAAAAAGTCTTGCGAGCACTTCTTGCAACCTGTTGACAACATAGCTGAGATCACCGGCATGGGACTTGGTGATAGCTTACACAGACACCTGCACTAGATGCTGAAGTAGCGGGAATTTTTCTTAGCTGTGCTCAAACTTTACTGTGCTTCTTCGCCTGTGGCTTGGGATGCATTTTTTGCAGATTACATACGGTCTCATTAGAGATCCCTGCTCTCGTGTGACACCGATACGGGCGCTGCTGTCTTCCAGCTGTATCCCAGGCAGCAAGGTAAATCCACGGCGCTCAGCCTATTGTTCCATCTTCTCCTTTCTTTCTTTCAGAAAGGTCCTGAGGTGGTTTTTTCCCCCCGCTTCGGCTTCCCCTTTTCCTTTCCAACAACCTCCCCAAGCTGAGCTTCGGACACCCACCCAGCCCCTCACTGCTGCCCGCTTTGAGGCTCTCCTCAGGACGCTCACACAAGCAAAAGAAATCAGCGGAGGCCAAAAAAGAGAAAAAAACCCAACCCCACCACATGCAAAAAAAAAAACCCAAACAAAAAAAACCCAAGCAAAACCACACCAAAAAAGCTAACTAAACCGTCTTTTTTTCCCTCGTTGCATTCTTTTTTTTTTTTCTTTTTGCCTCCCTCACGATTAACTTCACAGCTTGAGCTGGCTCCCCCCTCTCTGTTATTATTATTACTAATATTTAGTTAATTTTTGTCCTTTTGTTCCCTCCCCCTCAGGCCCGATTTAAGTGCACCTGCGAGAAGGGATGCACACGAGGGGGGAGATGTGTCTGTCAATGAGAGTAGGAAACCGAGAAATCGGAAAAAGAGCAGCCCGCTCCCGCGGGGCTGGGCAGGGAGCGCCTGTGCTCGGGGCTCCCGTTATACCCGGCCCGGGCTGGGGATGTGCAGGCGCGGGGGGAACCGAGGAGTCCCGGCGGGGG
>NW_009710104.1:1123-1396 GCF_000703405.1 Apaloderma vittatum | reverse complement strand
GGGCTCCCAGTTCCTCCAGGGCTTTATCCCATGGCACACGACCAAGAAGGTCCCTGAAGAGGTGAAAGTCAGCTCTTTTGAAATCAAGGGTATCAAACTTGCTGAGCTTCCCCCTCTTAGCTGCCCTTAGGATCTCAAACTCCACCATCTCATGGTCACTGCAGCCAAGGCTACTCACAAGTGTAGCATTTCCCACCAGCCCTTCCCTATTGACGAGAACGAGGTCCAACATGGCACCTCTCCTCGTTGGTTCTTCTATGACTTGGAGAAGGC
>NW_009710104.1:0-848 GCF_000703405.1 Apaloderma vittatum | reverse complement strand
GGCACCCCCCCCTCCGCGTTCCCCCTGCCTGTTCTTCCCGAACAGTCTATACCCTTCTAGTCCAACACACCAATCGCAGGAGTCATTCCTCCATGTCTCTGTGATGCCGATCAGGTTATAGCACTGCAGACTCACAAGCATCTCCAGTTTGTCTTGTTTATTGCCCAAGCTGCGGGCATTCATACAAAGGCATTTGAGATGGGCCCCTGGTAAGGTACCTGGAGCCCCCAATAAAGTACAATTGTACTTCATCTGTGCCAGTGACTTTGCTTCTGATGTGTCACTATGTGTATCCCTGGGTCATTTTCATTTGATCTGGTTGTAACCCCTTCCCCCTTCATATCTAGTTTAAAGAACGTTCCATGAATCCTGCCAGCTCATGACCGGGGATCCTTTTTCCCCTTTGTGTCATTTGAACCCAATCTGGTTTTAGTAGACCAGGTGCTGTGTAGATCTCCCCATGGCTAAAAATCCCAAAGCTAGACCATTGGCACCACCCTTTTAGCCAAGTATTAATCTGCTGCACTTTGTTGAACCTACCACTATTTTTCCTCGTAATTGAAGGAATGGAGGCAAACACAAGCTGTGCACCTGATCCTTCAGGCATCCATCCCAGTGCCCTAAAGTCCCTTTTGATTGCTTCTGGCCGTCTCTCTGCTATCTCATGATTACTGATCTGCATAACCAGAAGTGGGTAATAATCAGAGGATTTAACCAGACCTGGAAGCTTCTTAATAATATCCTTAACCCATGCCCCAGGCAGGCAGCAGACTTCCCTGTGGGTTGGATCCGGGCAGATAGGGCCCTCTGTTCCAGGCAGAAGGGAGTCTCCCACAACAATTACCCTC
>NW_009710103.1:0-396 GCF_000703405.1 Apaloderma vittatum | reverse complement strand
CAGAGTGATCTTTCTTCAGCTAAAAGCAAGGGAAGGAGGCTAGCTGCCTTTTGCTTTGTTAGAAGTATGTGATTAAGGACCAAAACAGATCAGGAGACTTCCTTGTACTCTTCCTTCAGCCCTGGCCAAGCTGTGAGAAGAATTCAACGGAGCAAACAACACCAGATGTTCCTGCATTCAAAGTTATGTAAGGTTGTTTATTTAATAGTATAAAAGCTGGACCCTCTTGCAGCAGCTTCGGAAACCTCACCTACGAGTGGACGCACTGCGTAGGACTTCCCAGTTCGGGAGGGTTTTCTACAGATGTTGCTGCAACAGGGGCTTCCCAGCGACTGTGGGTCTGGATGACTTAGGGTGATTGGTGCTGGGGACTGTAGGTACGCTCCAACAACTTGC
>NW_009710102.1:0-2228 GCF_000703405.1 Apaloderma vittatum | reverse complement strand
CAAAATCTGGCTGAGCCAACCCAATACACACCCCTAGACAAAAAGCTGATCAAGTGAACTGCTTGTTAAGACTCATTTCAGTGGGTCTCCTGAGTCATCTCTGGAAGGACCCAGACAAGGTGTTCGTTCCCTCAAGAGTCTGTAGTCTGAGTTCCCATCTGCAATGTCATGCCCCTGGACTTCTTAGGGCTCGTGGAGATGGCCTTTGATGGGATGATGGCTCCTGACATGTGCCTGGGAAGGCTGTGTATTATTTGGTGTCTCAAATAATACTGACATTGTCACTCTGTACTCCTTTGTGTACATGCAGAGGAGCTTTTATTGTAAAACTTAAAGAAGTTTAATTTATGAACCACAGTTTAATACTTAGTGTTAGCAATTAAATAGTGGCTAATATTTCCCTTCTCATGTTTTCCAGAGGCAATATTTGAGTGTTTTAAAGGTGTCGAGCAGTAGTTTAAAGTGAAATATAAAGATAAAGAACACTTCATTTACACCAATGTTTATTTTATCAGATGTTTTGTGTATTGTTTATTCTCGGGAGTTATCCAGTCTCCTTAAATATAGCTATTCCTTTAAAATGTTTGACTAAAACCCAGTTGTGGTTGAGTTTGTCTTGAGTAAATCACACCTGACAAACAGCTTATGCTTCAGAAATCTTTCCAAGAGACAAGTTATAGTGATACTGAGCTGTTGCTGAACAGTTGATGCTGAACAGGCACCAGATTATTTCCAGATTTAAAGTTAGGCTGTTGATTGCAAATGCAGCACTTATTTTTTCAAAAAGTCGACAGTTTCATTTGATGGGACTAGTAACAGAGCATTTCCATATTATAATTTAGGTAAAACTCCTTCTAAAAAGAGCCTACATAAACTTTTCAATACAATTAATGATTTCTTCATCAGTCGTTGATTTCTTTTTCATCAGTTGATTGTAATTCTGTTCTAACCACATGCTTCCTGAACAACCAAGGTCAATACTAAAACTTGAATAGGTGAATGTTTTCCCCTAATGAGGGGGAAGATCTTTCAGTAATGTTAATACTACTGGTTGCCTTTTTTTATTTCACAATTTTATTATAGTTATTGAAATATTTTATAATTTTTTCAGTTTTTGTGGTATTTAGATCCTATGTGCTTAGTATAGGCTTTTAAGCTTACATCATCACTCAAAGTAGAGTTAATCATTTCAACTTTAAACCTCCTGCAACAGTAGATTTAATTAAAATGGAATATCTGGCAGAACTTTTTTTGGTGAAAGTATTGAAATGGACTAACGACTACACTGCATATTAGTTTATGGTAATACATTTTGTTGTCCATAACTCAAAAATACTCTGCAAAAACTGATGCAGTTTCATAGAATCACAGCATTATAGAACAATTCAGGTTGGAAAAGACCCTTGGGATCATCAAGTCCAACCATTAACCCTGCACTACAAGTTCACCCCTAAACCATATCATCCAACACCACATCTAAGCGACACTTCAACACATCCAGGGATGGTGACTCAACCACCTCCCTAGGCAGTCTATTCCAGGGTCTGACCCTTCTTTCCATGAAGAATTTCTTCCTAATGTCCAGCCTAAACTTGCCCTGTTGCAACTTGCAACCATTCCCCCTGGTTCTGTCCCTAATTACCTGTGAGAAAAGACCAGCACCAACCTCTCTACAATGTGCTTTCAAGTAACTGTAGAGCATGATGAGATTTTGTATAAGGTAGGGGAGTAAGAAAGAGAACAGGGGAGAAAGGGTTCTATTTCCACTACACAATATACACAACCCTCATTAAAGCTCCTTAGAATTACTGATAAAGCCCTGCATCATGTGTCCAGGGGAAAATAAAAGGCTATCTCTGAACTACAGGCTGCAGATTCCCTAAAAAAGACAAAATTAAAAGCAAAAGTCGAAAGGGCATAAGTACCGATCTCCCCTTTATAGGGTTCAAAATACTTTCTTCACCTCAAAAATAAGACTTGAGTGAATGAAACAAATTTAAAATCGTATAATTACAGTATGGTTTTCAGTTTTTCTTCTATATGAGAAACAGAAATTGTATTGTGGCTTGATATATTGTACTGTGTTCCAACATAATATAATGTCATCATCATCATGGCTAGGCTTCACAAATGAAGATGTGGGAAGGACTCTACCCGCACTTGCTACAGGTGCATTGATGGCTAAAAAGGCCGATGGGGGACAGGCAAGTCCGGTTGCAAAAGGCACA
>NW_009710101.1:0-759 GCF_000703405.1 Apaloderma vittatum | reverse complement strand
AAAAGGAAAGTTCATCACAACAAAACCTTGTACTGAGTCTTAAAGAAAGAGCACTTTTTATCTCTCTGTAGGATGATGTTATGCTGTAACATTCCCTCAAATATTTCTGCACTCACAGCCCCATGTCACGGTTTTAAGTACCCACATGTGTCTCCCTGGCAAGGATCACTTGTGTGGAACATGGATAGCAAAGGACAGTATCTGTCACATATTCATCCTTTCCCTTGAATTCTTCTTGACTGACAACAATGTACTTGTCTTTTGACAGATCCTTGATACCTTTTAGGAATCAGTGTTTGTTATGGGGCAGGCCTTTGTCTCAGGCTCTTGCTTGCTTCAGCTTCCATAAATCTTAGGTAAAGCTGCTCATTTTGCCCATATTTTCTTTGTTGTTGGAACTGTACATCTGTTTTTCCAATAGGTCAACAAGAAAAGAAATGCTGTATGTTATATGCTGCAGCCTTGTTGCCATCCTCCTGTTGTGAGGATGCAGCATCTGATGACAAATTGTCTTGTCCTCTGGTTTTAAGAGTGTGGGCCTTGTGGGCTTGAGTGCAGGCGTGTTGGGCTTGACCTAAACATCACATTACTCGATTTTATGGCTGACAACAATGTTCTGGGAACAGTGTCAAGGGAATTGTGTTCTTCATTATCAGTACAGGCTATGCTTTTACACCTTGTCCTGCTGTCTCATCTGATGCTTTTGAACACACGTGTTTCCATTCATACTGTGTTTGTAACACACTTAGTATTTTTTTT
>NW_009710100.1:1584-7905 GCF_000703405.1 Apaloderma vittatum | reverse complement strand
AGCGGTCGACGGCACCGCTTTGGGGACGCTCTCGGTCTTCACAGGGGCCGGAGCGGGAGCAGCTTGCTTCTCCTTCCTCTCTTCCACTGCATCAGAGAGAACAAGACCAGAACTATCGCTTTGTCCCCCAGGAATTACCGAGGGTACGGGATTTTTAACAGGATTCTCATAATCAGATCCCATTCCCGCAGGAATTGGATTTCTCAACGCGACCGTCCCTCCGCCACCCCCACATACCGATAATTTTCGACGTGTCGTCCTCCACGTCAGAAAGCTCCATGTCTTCCACGTCCCGATTATCCGTCACGGCCTCCGGAGATCTCGTCTTGTGGCTCCTGCCCACCGGGGACCGGGAGTTATCCTCCTCCCCCATGCCCTGAAAAGGGGACTCGGAGCCTGTCGGAGACGGCGCGTCCATGCTCGGAGAAGGGACGGGAGACTCCTCCGGATCGGGAAGCGTCGCTTTCAGCTGGTCCAGCTTTTTCTTGAGATTGCTCACTCGATTAGCAAATGTTTTATAAGCCTACAAAAGGAAGGACACCGGGCTGAGTATCCTGTATCTGGGGGGGAAAAGTGCCTCAAATCACTTCCCTGACCAAGAATGGGAAGGGAAAACCTTTTCCTACTGACTCAGAACAACTTTAACTTAAAAAAACCTACTTTACAATAAATATGCTGCTGATCTGGTTTGGGGTTTGGGGTTTTTTTTTGGTAGGGTTGGTCATTTTTACGCCGAGGAGGATGGAGGAAAAGAGTACTTACGTTCGCCACCACCTTGACTTCCTTATACTGCGCTTCGTAAAATATCCCGGCGTTCTCCAGGGCTTCGGTGAGGGAGGGGCCGTTTTTCACTTGCTTGTCTAAGCCATTCACAAACTCTTCCAGCTTGGAACTCGCTTCTTCAAACTCCTTGGAGAACTTCTTTCCTCCTGTTTTGTCTGCAGGGAGATGAACATCAGGTACATCAAGAGGAGAAATCAGAAGTGTGTCCTTGACCGAAGTTTACCTCAGAAGAGGCAAAAAACTGATTCAATACCCCGTTAACGTGGCTCAGCGCAACTCGGTTTGTTCCCCCTAACACGCACCACTTGCTCTCGGGCTCGCAGTCGGCATTCTCAAAGCACGGCCGTCGACAGACGCCTTAATTAACTTAAACCCGAAAATACTGAAGGGGTTCCGAATGAAGAACGTTTTATCAGCACGAAACACACCTTCACCACCTCCGCTTTGAGCTCTCTGTCTGCGAACAGCTTCAAAATTAACGCAGGTTTCAGCCTCCTGCTTGGTGGTTCTTAACCAAGCCTTGAAATTTGGGGTATTTTGACCTGATTTCTGGTCTAAGGTTCAACAGAACCCAGGAGCTCCTACAACACCGTCTGCGCCTCGGCCGATTCCGCGGGGTTTCGCCCGCGACACGTTACCTTTCAGGCATTTCAGCGTTTCGGTGCTGCACACGTCCACCCTCATGGTGGAAAGCTGCTTCTCTTTCAGCTCGATCTGGTCTTCCGAGCGCTTGTACAACAGCAACTCGTCGATGAGAGACTGGGGCTGAAAGGGAAATAACCAAACGAGAAAAGCACCCTCATCACATTCCACGGAAGGGAGGCCTCGCCGCGCAGAGCTAACGGCGCGGGTTCGCCTCGGCAGCCGGCAACGCTCTGAGATCTTTTTTATTTTCATTTTGTTTTCTCCGCTCTCCTAGTGCCTGTTACCACACCACGCTCCCTCGGGGTATCGAATCTAAACCAATTTCTAGCCACCAGCGTCTCCAGAGGTGGCGTCCCTGGCGACAGGGAGCCTTGATTAAAATAATCTCTGAGGTGCCTTCCAGCCTGGGCCATTCTAGGATTCTCAAATCCTTCACCCGACCACACGCCGGGATTTCAAGCAGCTCCTGAGGTGGGAAATTGGTTCCCCCAAATAATAATAATAACTAAAAAATGCCGCTCCGAATGCTTTCCGGCAGACTTACTCTGAATTCGGCGACGATCTTGGACTTCAAAGCAGCTTTCGGGTTGGTGGACGCTGTGGGAGCAAAGCAAAACAAGGATGAGGAAACCAAGGAGCTACAGCAAAGTTAAGTCACAAAAGTTCGAGCAAAAAAGCACTTTAAGGTGTTCAGCGAACGCCTCGCGGGGCTGTTGTGACACTTTCCCCTCTCCGCAGGGACGGCTCTCAGCACGCTGCCTTGCTGTCAGCTCAGCGGGATGTGCTCACCTGCGGCCGCATCGTGACCGAGGTCACAAATCAGGCTCTGGGTTTCACTTTGCCCACTTTTAACGTGCTGTAAAAATTCACCGAGTCGACCTTTTCCAGCTCTACCGTCGGGAAAACAAGTCCCCGCCAGGGCTGACCTAACAGCCTCCTCCGCTGAGTTTACGCCTCCCTGCGAGGGAGGCGATAATTCTCTCCCAGGACTCGGAGCTTCCACAGGCAGTCCCGCGTTTCCTTCGGACGGGGCCTCCCCTCCGGTATTTCCTAGGCCTGACCATGCTCTCGACCTTCAAACCTCTCACACCTCCATCCTGACGTCTTATTTAAAGAGCCGGGGGGAACGAATCCCCCTGTCAAGAGCCACTAAATCCATCGGTTTCTGGGCAAAACAGGAGCAACATCTGATAAGAAGCGTAAGGCTAATCCCTCCGTCCATGCTGAATAGAGCACATTTTGGGTTGGGAAAGCAGCTCGTCATGTTAAGCCAAGTTATAAACGCTTCCAAACTTTTATTTATTTATTTTTTTGGTGAAACCTTCTGATCTCACCACTCGGGACGGGGCAGGGGAGCCGCGTCTGACACCTCCGGTTCCGCCAGCTCGCGTTAGGGCCCGGTCAAGGCTTTAGCACGTAACGAGATTAGTGAGATCGGAATATGACAAAGGCATTTCCCGCTAGACCGCGCTCCCGGCGCTGTCAGACGGCCAAGTTCATTATCTGCTCTGCCAGCTTCCAGTTTGGTTTTGTTTTTCCTTTTATCCTAGCACCTAGCTTGCTGTCGAAGCCGTGTTCCCGAGCACGAAGGTAGCGCCCACCTCCTGCTGCCAGGGGGCTGGCTGTCTTCTCGCCACCTCTGACCAGCCTAACGCCAGTTTCCCAGAGGTTCCACCAGCTCTTTCCTCTCCAGAACCTCCGCTCTCACAAAGACTTTATTTATTTTCTCCTTATTTCACGCCTTTACAAAGCCACAACTCCTTGGCACTTTACACATCAGGCCATAAGGAGCTTTACAAGCCTGGAAGACGCACTCTGGCTCGGGTTTTAAGTCCAGGTACTCTGCCCGCTTGAGCTTCCTTCTGTTCCTCAAGCAGGCAATTTCTACATTAGTTCAGACACATTTGTTTCCTTACTTTGCGATTTCTTCCACGGCTTATTCGGTTGTTTGTTCAGAGTTTCTTTCAGCTGCTTCTGAGTTTTGAAAGTGGTACCTGGAAAACATTTTCATTTTTTTTTTGCAGTCTGGCATTAGGGGGTTCCCTTTAAGAATCTGGTGTCGGTGCCATACGGTCGCATGGTAAAAAGAGTGAACAGAAATTTGTTTTAAAAGACCTAGACCAACTTCCTCAGATGAGCTGCTGGATGCCCAAGAGAACCTAAGTTTACTCAGGAATACAGCAACCTGCGGGGATGGTCGTCCTTTTTTAAATCAAGTTTCTGTTTGCCCTTACGCTAAGACAAAAAAAGAAAATAAATCACAGTAACGACCGGAGTAAAAAGGAAAAAAAACCCAACAAGGCGGCTAAAAACTCCACCTGTAACGCTCGGCTCTTTAGGATGGATTTTACGGAATCATGCAGGTCAGGAAAACAGCCACAACACCCGAGTCACAAGGCACGGGAAATATCTTTGTTACAAAACCGGGCGATTTCGGAACACGCGCCCAACCTTTCACCTCTCACCATGCAACACCCAACGGGAGCCTCGTCCCGTGCCACAGCCCGACCCCGCGCTCCTCCCGCCAGGACGACGACCGGCTCTCGAAACCGCACGTGAGCATTTCCTGAAGCACCTCTCGCTCGTTAACGACGTAACCGAGCAAATCCGAGCCGCGGCTTCGCTGCCTTCGAGTATTTGAGTATCGGCTGATCGCTGGGGTTAACTGGCTACGCGCACGGCGGCTGTTTCGGCTTTCGAGCGGAGTCCTTTTCCCTCGAGGACCCTTCACTCTCCAGCTCTGCCTCTCCGACCTCGCTCCCACACCGCAAATATTAGCAGTAAAACCAACTGATTGGCCTCGAAAGGACGCAAACCCGCGTTCGGGACCCTGAGGAGCACTTTACCTCCACGCTCCTCTCAGCTGGAAGGACTCCAGCTCACGTGGAAGGGCTCAGAGCTGCCTTTGCAAGAGCACAACACCCGCGAAGCAGCCGAGTCCGGCGCTGCTCACGCACGACCCCTCGCTGCTTAAAGGCCGGGCGCGAACGCGGAAAGAACGAGCGATAAAGCTCGTTCTGCTCGGCGTGTTCGTTAACGTCGCGCGTCAGGCGGTAAGGCGAGAGGCGCCAAGGGGAAGGAACTTACTCAGGGCTTCTTTTAGGGCCAGAATGGTTTCCTCGGGGTACACGTTTCTGTCCTCCCAGATTTTGAAGATTCTCTCGATGGATTTGGAAACGGACGGGTCCCTGCAAAAGAAGAGCATTGCCTTTACCCGAGGTCGTCAAAGGAAGGAAAAAGCTCGATGCCAGCTGCAGCTTCTTCTTCTTTCTTTCGCTTTGGTAGCTGCTAAACCCCGAGTTTTTTCTCCCTCCTCCTCATCGCTGGCATCTATTAACGGCGTTTGCAACTTGCTGGCAAGTTGCATTTAAATATAAGCTAATGAGCAGCCCAGCGTCAACCTTTTCCCTGCCTCACGCTCCGTGCAACCATCTGCCACTTCAAATTCTTCCAAAAACACACAGAGCAGCTCCATCACCTCCCTAAGAAGGAGCCGTGTTGCCTTTTTACTATATCCTGCCCCTTAAAAGCCACCTGGCTTGAGGAAGACGACACAATTCTTTGATTTTAAGATGTGGAAACCGAAAGGGAGAGCAGCGAGACTCGCTCCTCGCACCGCTTCACGTGAGAATTTTATTCAAACGAGATCCCCCACCCTGTGGATGAAAAGCCAGCTCCTTGTAGAGAAGCTCAAACCCACAGTCCTTGGAGCAAAATCCTCCACATTTTGCTAATGTTGAGAGTCTGAGACGTTAGACAAAAAAAAACCAACCATTTTTCTGAGGCCCTCGACTTTCCAGCACACCCTTACTTACTTCACCAAGGAAGCGGCCTCGGGAAGCACTTCTGCAAAGGTATCCCGAAAGACGATGGCGTTTTTCCTCTTGCAGTTCTGTATGACGTCGTTGGCCAAGTAGAAAAGGTTCAGGCGATGAGGAAAGGCAGCTAAAGACAAAAAGAAAAGTCAGGCTCACCAGGCAGCAGCCGTCAGGTCAGCGGCGTTCCGCAAACAACCCCTGAACACTCCTTTTTGGGGTTTTTTTTTTCAGCATTTCCATCAACGGCGCGTCCAAGGGCAAGTCTGACGGGGACCGGAGAGGAAACCTTCGATTTACCAACCTTTTAAAAACTACACGTGTGGTAACATCGAGCCTCGACTCCGACTCGGGCTGGGGCAGGACACCCAAAGCCGCCGAGCCAGCGCCATTTCCACGATACCCGAGCGGTGCCGGGCCCCGACGCGATGCCGGGCAGGCACCAGCTCTGTGCAGCGCACAAAGGGCCCCGGCTCTCTGTCCCCTTCTCCTCCAGAGATCCGATTTGTCCCCAAAACCACCTCCCCTGTCCCCTCTGCGCCGCCCTTCGCACCCAGACCTCTCCCTGCAGCTCTGCTCCAGGCTCTCATCTCCAGCTCCAAAATTTCATCGCTCAGCTCCAAATCTCAGCGTTTCCTCCAACACCTCCGCGAGCCGGTGAGCCACAGCCGAGCCGGCAGCGCTGTAACCTCATCCACATGCTAATTAGCTTCTTCACGTAATTTAACGAGGATTTAAGCGACAATAGATGGGTTTGTGCTCAGGCTCCCACCTTCCCTGCACCCCAGCGGCGTAAATCAGAGTTTTTCTCTACAAATCCCTTAATTCTCTCTCCTGCTTCGTTTTCCGGTCGTCCCAACCTCAGCGGAGCCTCTTCCCACGTCTCCGGAGCTGCCCCCTCCCCGCCAGCGCTCCCCAAACCAGCCACCGCGCTCGAAGCCGAAATAAAGTCAGATTTTTCACAAAGCTCCTTCGAAAAAAGCCGCTCAGGGAGTATTTTCCTGCGGAAGGGCTCGGGCCCAGACCGATATTAAGGATAAGGGTGGTTTTGTTCCAAATTAAGATATTCCAGCCGCTT
>NW_009710100.1:331-1477 GCF_000703405.1 Apaloderma vittatum | reverse complement strand
GCCGCTTCTCCCTGAGCTGTTTCCCAACTATTTTTTTTGCCCAAGGTGTTTTTTATCCTTCCCACCGGGTTACTCCAACCCCACTCCGGCAGCTGCCCATTTCAAGGGGCCCCAAGTAAGTTTTTACAGTCCCAAACACAACAAGCCCAAGGATTCGTTACCCAGAAACTGTTATTTCCAACCCTCCCTCCTCCCGAACGCGCTTACGCAGCAGCTCGGGGATTGTTTGCTCGAGCGAGGGGAGCTCTCGGCCCGCCCGGAGCGCTGGAAATCCCACCGGAGCGGCGTCGCGCTCGACCGGCTTCCCCCGAACCGACGGCCTCGACGATCTCTCAGACCACCGCCCCGTCGAAACGGGTTTCTCACGATTTAATTAAGACTCGGAACTCGCCGCTAATTCACCGGACGCTCTTTCTATCCCCGATTTCAGACCCTGGAACGTAAAATAGACCTTGAAGGGATGTAAATCTTGGATTTCAACGATTCAACGTATCCGAAAAAGCCAAGCGCGGCTCGCACCCTCGCCTCCGCCGCCGCTTTACGGCCGCGGGTTTTTTCAGCTCCGCGATTCGGAGCTCGGGTTTATAAAACAAGATTCACCCACGTGGCACAGCTGGAGAAATCCAGGTTAGAGCAACACCGGGGCTACGGACGAGCCGCACGAAGGAAACCAAACCTTTGGAACCCAAAAGGCATCCGTCCTTCGCGAGGGGCTCCCTGGAAAAAGCAGCTTTCCAGCGTTTCTTAGAAGCTTTAGAGCTAAAATATCGAAAAGCTGGGAAAGGAACCCAAAAGCGAGCTGTACACTGTGATTTCCCGCTGGTCCTTGGGGCCCAGAATAAAGCGAACACAGCAGGAAGAAGGAAAAAAACTCCACGTGAGTGGGAAGTAACTAAATAACGAGGGGTCAAGGCTGCTGTCGAGGGTTGTTTTCACTGCTAAGGTGCTGAAGGGGGAGCTCGGACCAACAGGAGGGTGTTGAGGGGAGATCCTCGTGTACCCGAATAAAACAAAAAGACCAGAGCGTCCAGAGCCCTGCAGGGGGGAACAATCAACTGGTTTCTGACAGGGCTGGGAAGGAGGAGTGCGAAGGAGGAGGAAGGGGAAGCGCCTCTGGAAACTCAGCTGCCTCAGCCAGGAGCTGAA
>NW_009710100.1:0-300 GCF_000703405.1 Apaloderma vittatum | reverse complement strand
CAGGGAAGCCTCCACGAGCCAGCGGGACGGCCGCCGCGGGGCGATAAACACGGGGGAGTCGCGCTGGCATGAGGGTACGAGGGGCTGCGCGGTGCCCAGCCCGACCTGCGGAGAGACGGGCTTCGAGGGGAGCGGTGACGAGAAACACCGAGCCCTGAGGAGGGACGGGAGCTGGATTTATGCTCAGAGAGGAGTCCTGGGACAAGGACAGCCAGGCAGCACGGAGCAGGAGCAGCTTCTCCTCACCAGCAGGTGGGTACGGACCGGAGACCAGCTCAGGCTCTTCCCTTCCCGCCTTTA
>NW_009710099.1:0-3354 GCF_000703405.1 Apaloderma vittatum | reverse complement strand
GCTGAGAAGCCTATCTGACTGCCTGGCACAGAGGGCGCGGGGCAGCTTTGGGGTCTGGGGTCCTAAAGCTCATCTCACACAGAAAAACAGACGTATCTGGTCTGTCCCATGTAGTTCAGTTCAAGGGGACCCAAAAATGTGCTTCAGTGTCATAGAAACATGCGCATGCAAGCGAAGCCTGTCTTACGCTTACTCCACGAAGGCTGATGGGTGCTGTCCGTGGCTTCAAGGCTGGATACCTTGGGTAAAACCATGGAGATGAGATGTTTTTTTTCCTGCTCTGGAGGTGAGATGTGTGTGAATCCGCACTTTATTTTCTCAGCGAGGTTGGTTGCAGCTGGGCTTCCAGCGGTAGCAGAGGAATGCTGTCTGTCCTCAGGAGTGTTTCAGGTAGTGAACAGCCACCAGAGACCTCACGGCCAGGAGTCCCTGGGGTGCAGAGGTCCCAAGCAGTTGCAGCTGGGCCATGTCCCAGGGTGTCCCTGCCCTCCTGCCAAGGGGGATGCTGGAGGTGGGGGGCTGCAGACGCACTGGGGATGGGTCACACGAGCTTCAGGGACAAAGACCTGAGAAAAATTAATTTGCTGGGCAAAAAATCAGCTGAGTGCTGGCCAAGATTATGCCATGAAGGAGTCTTATCAACATTGTGGCAGCAGCAGCCCCTGTGTTTAGTGGCTCTCGGGCCATGCAGGTGCTGATGAAAAGGATTTCTTCCTATTATTTCGCGTTGCTCCATTTTAAAGTATATGTTGCTTTAACACACTGTATTGTAATACATGGCAGGCATTGCAAGTTGTGTTACAGATGCATTTTACGATAGGGTTGATTCCTACAAGCCAAAAATAACATTAATCCATCATTGCTACAAGGGGACTGAGATATGCCCTCCTTTCTCTATACAGAGGATGCTGATTTGTTTTTCTTTGGGCTTGTTCCAGCTGCTTTGAATCCCTGTGGTATAAAAAGAAAATCTACTTTATTCTCTTCCAACTTGTGCAGCATATCCTGAAGGGAGTGGCATAACAGAGATCATCTTTTTGTAACCATAGTGGTGTGGTTGGGGCAGCTTTCTGGGGTCCGAAACCTGGCGAAGGTGGGCTGGTGTCTTGATCATCACACCGGGGGAAGTCATGGCACAAACCGCGGGCTGGCTCACCACTCTTAGGCTGTATTTTTCTTCATTTTCTAGAAGTAATTGCATGTTTTAATGAGTTGTCTGATGATTAGAGGATGAACTCGGTGCTGGCCGTCCCGCGGGGCTCTGGGTGAGCTGCAGCCACGGACGCCTGGTCCACGTGAGCTGAAGAGCGGATCCCTATCAGCCCCCTGGGGCTGGGGAGGATAATTAACATCTCCAGGCTCTTTTTAAGCTCTTCAGATGAAAGAAGGTGGAAGAAAGGAGTCAGCTGCTTATTGCACTGTTTTTTTTTTTCCTTGAGCACCCCTAAATGCTCTTGCCATGGCAGCGACATTGAACAGTGGCACTGCCTACTTTTTGATGATAATAGTTTTTTTTCCTGCGAGATGGTATGTGTTTTATTCATAGGCTTGCTTCAGCAAAATGCTTACCAGTTTCTATTTTAAATACCTCCAGCCTGGCTCCTTGTACTTATTTTGTTTTATATACACGTGTATTCTGCAGATAACGCAGAGGAGTTTCGTTGGAAGGGAGAGGAAGAGGCACAATCTGCACCCAGGAGAAATGAACTCGGTGCGAGAAAGGACAGCTTGTTGCCTTCTCAGTTATTTATTTCTTTGCTTGTTTGCACGATGGCAGATGGGAATAGGAGGGAGCTGGTGAGCTGTGGAGCCACACAGGAGCAGAAGGAAAGGCAGTCCCAAGGTTGGAGCTGGGAGGAGGTTGGGCTCTGAGCCGGACCAGCAGCCCAAGTGTCTTACTCGTGGGCAGTGAAAATTAATTCCATCAAAAACGAGTTCAAATGGAGAGCTTCTCCCCTGATACAAGGCTAAAAGGATGGCTTAATTAGATGAGCAAAGCAGGAATTGAAAAGGGATGTGGTTTCTGTGGATAAGAGGATGGCTTAATTAGATGAGCAAAGCAGGAACTGAAAAGGGATGTGGTTGCCTTGGAGAAAAGCTCTGCGAGCTGGACACCGAGGAGGGAAGGAGCTCTTTCTCCTGAAGGGGAGTGCTGGCCCAAGGACAAGTGGATTTAAAGTTTCTGTGGATAATTTTAGGCTGGGAAGTAGAAGGAAGTTTCTGACACTCAGAAAAATGAATGATAGAATAGCTTCCAACAGGAAAAGAGGGAAAAAGAGGATGTATTTTATTTTAGAATGAAGTTTAGTCAGTTATGAAAATAATCATGTGGTGTGATCTCATGGGAGTATATTAAATGTTCTGGGTGGATCCTAAGTCTTTGCATAGGAGATTGACTGGGCATTTACCAGGAATGGTCATGGGGGCTGGGGAAATTATAATACATCATAATTACCCTATACACTCCGAGTTAACAAAATTTCCCTGAAGACAGTATTTGAGTGAGCAATTCTTCTCAAAAGTAGCTTGCAATACAGTTAAAATACACTCAGTGCTCTTCAATATTACACTTTCTTCCTCTGATTAGTTTCCCCTATATGAACTTTATTCTTTGAATAATAAATATACTTTGCTATATGTAAACAGTGATAGTGCCATAATGAAAGACAACTGAATATTTAACTGAAGTTTAAACTTGTCATTCAAGGATCTGATAATAAATGTCATAACTTATTCAACTTTCAAACTAAGTCCCTGAGCAAATGTTTTTAAAGAATGTGCTGATGTGTCCATGTGTACCACTTTAGTCACTGGAAAATTTTAATAACTAGGTCATAGCCTTCTGCAAAAATCACTAAATCAAGATTTTCCATTGACAAGTTATTCCAGTAATACAGGTTGATGAAGATAGTCTAATATCTTGACTACTGAGTTATTGCCCAATGTTTCTATTTTTCCTGCTTTGAAATGGTCTCTATTAGGTCTCTTTCTAAAAAGCCTTTTTTTTAGCAGTGCTGGGATCTTATTTTCACATAATTTTGAAGATTATTTACTGTGAACGAGATAAGGATGGGTTTTAAAGAGACGCGATGGGCAAATGCTGTACGTCTCTCCTGCTTGCTATTTTTCTTTTAGTTATAGGTAGTAAGTTCCTTCTTCTAAGGCAAAAAAAATTACAGAGTAAGGAACCAACCTCAGGAACCCATCTCTAAGACTTCCTCACTGCCCCAGTGCCCACAGGACAGAGGAACATCCGTGCTGTAGAAATCCACCCAGTTCTACGTCCATATCTTCTGCGTGCAGATTTTTGGTGGTAGAATATCTGAGATGCTTTCTCCGTCTCAGAGGAAGGGA
>NW_009710098.1:28923-30568 GCF_000703405.1 Apaloderma vittatum | reverse complement strand
CTGCGCGGTGACTAGAGCGTGCCGAGGCTCGTGGTGTCGAATGGAAACAAGTAAATGATCAGGAGCCTCACTCATTAGATTCTGGTTAGATTGCCCTGGTTTCTGTTGAGAGGTGACATATTAAAACGTGGCCTCAGCATCAGACCAGACATGGTTTCTTGCAGTGTTTACCTGCATGTAACGTGTAGTGGCTTAATAACTTAATGTTCAGAATTGAAGACTATTTTTTTCATCCTACGGACAGGAAGAAGAAACTCTGTCCTTTATCAAAGAGAGTCTTGAGAAGAGTGACCAGCTTACAAAGAACATGGTAAGGAGGTCGTTGAAGCTGGGCCCTGATGTTGGGCCTAGCTTTCCTTTTTCTTAGGAGAATCTGTGTTCCAGGCTGTCCTTGTGCCCATCTGAGGAATGCAGAGTAACGAGCCACTTGCGCTGTGCCTGGGTTTTACGCTTCCATGGCTGGGCAAAGGGGAAAACTGATGAATGTATCAATTCTCAGCTTTGCTTCTTGGGAGACAAGAGCTCAAATAAGCTCTGTTGGCCTTGTCTCTTTATACCCTGTCCTCTCTCTTGGGAAGAGGTGTAATAGACCCCAGACTAGTTTGTGCAACAGCGTTATGTTGTTGTTTCATGAAGCCAGGTCTCGTTTAGAGTTTTGTTTTGAGAGTGTTTTGCTTAAGAGGTAGAAGGTAATTATTGTGTTCTAATTGCTCTCAAGCCCACAGCTGGTGTACTGTGTCCAGTTTTGTGCTCAGGGCTTTAAGAAAGTCATAGCCAGAGAAGTGTTGAAAATATAACGTAGGAGTGAATCTTGAAAGAATTACTTTTTGCTCTAGAAAAGATGATATTAAGGCACCCTGTATGAACTTACTGAGATTTTCCAGATTTCAGAAGCAATATCACAGTCCATTTTAGAAACAAAGTGTCTGGGATGGAATAGAAGGTTCTCATTATACTGGTCTGGGGCCTTCACGTTGTGCATCTCATGTTTGGGCCTTAGTGGAAAGGAGCAAAGTGGCTGCCAGTTTATGCCTGTGTTGCTCCTTTTACCGAGAGCACCTCCAGGCAGATTTATTTTCTGCTGTCAGATAAAATTTTACTCTTATTTAGTACTGTCTTGGAATGTTGTCTTCACGCTTTACAAATGTTTAATCCAAGGTTGGCCCATCTCTCTGTGGCAGGTGGTTCCTGGTAGAAACTGGCACAAAGAGGGATTTAACAGCCTGTCTGAGGAACCACGGCAAATTAGTAGCAGAGCCCAAAAACAGAAGCTGGCACTTGAAGGTCCCAGATAGCCCTGCTCGAACTACTGCCCTACTGTCTGGATCCCTGGGTCCAAGCTCTCCGTTTCTCTCTCGGCATGCAGGTTTCTATCCTCTCCTCCTTTGAAAGTCGCTTGATGAAGTTGGAGAACTCGATCATCCCTGTCCATAAACAGACAGAGAACCTGCAGCGCTTGCAAGAGAATGTGGAGAAGACCCTGTCCTGCTTGGATCACGTCATCAGTTACTACCACGTGGCCAAGGACACAGAGAAGATCATAAAGGAAGGGTGAGTTGAGCAGCTGGATCTTGCTGGGGAGCTTCATCCTACTGAGCTGACTCCACGCGCTCATGATGTTCTTTGTACCCTTCTCACACTCTTT
>NW_009710098.1:14053-28892 GCF_000703405.1 Apaloderma vittatum | reverse complement strand
CAGTCCACAGCAAAGCTGCCTGACTTGACCTTCACAGTCCCCAGAGGGCAAAGTCTGCTCAGACTCTGCTCTTCCAGGTGTTGCAGACGTGCTGCTACGTGAATATCACGAACCTTTGTGATTTGTCTCCTTTCCTCCATCCTTTTCCCAAAGGTTCTTCCTGTCCTACTGATGTTGTTGCTGCACCCAGGATGACTCAGAACTGTTCTGGAGCCCGATTTCAGTCTCTGAGAGGGTGCTGTGGTGGCACTTCTCTGGGGTGGGATGTACAGCTTCCTCTGCCTTCCTGCCAGAGCCTGACTGGGAGGGCAGGGCTGGGCTGAGGGCTGCGTGCTGCTCAGTCGTCAGTACTTCTGCACTTGCTGTGTGCACTGAGTGTTCTGCTTTGGCTCTGAGTGGAGGCAGGGGCAGTCCCTTGATCTCTTCCTAGTTAAAGAAAAGAGAATTAAAATTTTCCGTGTTGCTTTTATCCTGAGTCTGGTCTGCTGCTTTCTTTGCTTCTTTCTTTGCTTCTTGGGGCACAACTTTGTTTGTTCTGTTTTCAGCCCCACTGGGAGGCTGGAGGAATACTTGAATTGCATGGACAAGATCCAAAAGGCAGTGGAGTACTTCCAGGACAACAATCCGGACAGCCCGGAGCTGAACCGTGTGGTGGGTTTTGGGTCTGGAGCCTGGTGTGGGTGAGAGGGGAACAGGTGTAGGTCAGGTGCCCACTTGCTGTGAGAGGCTGATGGGCTTCTTGCTTAGTGAAGAAAGTGTTTGGGCAGAACGGAAGAAAGGATTGTTTTGGCTTCTGTTTAAGTCTGCACTCGGCAGCATTTCTGCTTGTGGTGTTTTGTGCTCTCTACACGTTGTGCCGGTAGGACTTGTGAACGTGAACCTTGCACCTCTGGTGGGCTTGGTTGAACCCTCTTCCAAGTAGCTCTTGTTCTTCAACTGCCTGAGCAGAATGGGAGATCTCTTTAAATCCTGCTTGAAGACTGAGCAACTCCCAAGCATTTTTCCTTTTATTTAATTTGCTTTAAAATCTGTTACATACATTCCTGGAGTTTGTATCATGTGGCACTTGACAGCGGCTAGAAATGCTGCAGAAAGTGTGTTCATGTGTGGAAATCCTCGTGGCTATTTACGGAAGCCCTGTACTGCTTCTGTCCTGCTGTTTTGTGCCAGAAATCCCTCTTTGAGCGGGGCAAGGAGTCCCTGGAGTCGGAGTTCCGCAGCTTGATGACACGACACACCAAGCCGGTCCCACCCATCCTCATCCTGGACCTGATCAGTGGGGACGATGAGATGGAGACGCAGGATGAGGTGTCTCTGGAGCACCTCCCCGAGAGCGTCCTGCACGACGTCATCCGCATTTCGGGCTGGCTGGTGGAAAACGGCAGGAATCAGGGTTGGTGGTGCTGCGCTCTGTTCCCTCGTAGTTCTGTGTAACGTGACTGCTCTCCAGCTGCTTACTGTGCACGGGGGAGACCAAAAGGGGGGTGTCAGGGGTTGTGTGCGGCACCGCACAACTCGGCTTGTCCTTGTACGAAGCCTCGGCTCGGGTGCTGCTGTGGCTGACAAACCGTGAGGTCACGCCACTGTGGGCAGCGAGTGGCACCAGCAGAACTAGTGACTGCCTCAGTGGCACCTTTTAGGTGAGTAGTTCATCTTGAGATCCTCCCTTTTTATTTTATTTTTTAACAGTGTTTGTAGGGTGGCTGAAGTGCTGGTTTGTTGGTTGAACAGAATCTCCTGGTGGATGTAACAAAAGAGCTGAGAAAGAGATAAAGCACAAATTATCTTACTGCATAGTCTGTCCTGTAGCAGAAATCCGTCTAACCTGCATCTGTAACGCCTTCTGATGGAACTGCAGTTATCTGGTGCTCAAGTATTATAAATGTGCAAGACTCTGGTCAGTTATTCCCGTTTGGGAACTGTTTATGAGTAGGACATTTTGTATGAAGTGTGACCAAGGGCAGAGGGGAAAGCAGACTTTCCTCAGTCAGTACAGGTCTGTCCTGTTCTGCAGCGTCGAACTCTGCCTACAGCTTTATACACTTTTATTAATTTTTCCTTTGGGAGTGAAAAACATCAGTGCTAGTAAGGCCCCTCAGCAGCACAAAGTGTTTCAGCAAAGGTTTGTTTTACCATGTAGCATTCTCTGTTTGCTTATAACCTTATTTTTGTCTCATTTCTTTAGATTTTATGACTGTTTACTTCCAAATCCGCTCTGTCCAGCTTGACCGCTCCATCAAGGGGCTGAAAGACCATTTCCGTAAGAACAGCTCCTCCTCAGGGGTGCCCTATTCCCCTGCTATTCAGAACAAGAGGAAGGACACCCCCACCAAAAAGCCAATCAAGAGACCAGGTGAGTCCGTGAAGTGGGGACCACTGTGCTGTGTATCCTCTTGTCTGGGTACTGAGCAGCTCTGTGCAGGCCTTCGTGCTGCTGAGGTAGCCTCTGTGTCTAAAAAGTACTTTTTAGGACAGGAGCAAGGGAGAGATTTCAGAGGTAACACCTCTTCTCTGCCCTAGATTTGGCAGTGAGATCACAGGCATTTATTTTATGTCTCAGTCAAGTCATCAGATCTGTTCTCTTGGTGATGTAAAGGGAGGAGAGGGGTCCTGAGAGAGAAAAGGCCATTGCCTGAACAGAGGAAAGAAGTGAAAAGAGACCCGAGAGGGCTGTAAAAGGAAATGATCTGAGAACATCTGTACTTGGACTTGGAATATGGAATATAGACTGTGTCACAGCAAAACAGAAAACTCGGATCTGATAAGACACATCAGTTTAGTCGTTAGGTATGAATAAATTATTACTGTGCTGGGAAACGAAGAACTTGTCAGGAGCTGAGATGGGGACTAGGCAGGTGCCTACAGAAATGAGATCCGAAGTTGTCTGAATTCTGGAAACGCTCTTAAAAGCTTTTGTCTCAGCCTGTTTTTGAAAGAGCTGTGAATGTGGCTGGTAGGTTATTCCACCTCTCCTCATGCTGGAGTTTTGCCGCATTTTCGGCAGCTGACGGGGCCGGGCACTCCAATGTAGGCCCTGGAGCACAGAGCTGGAGTTCCCGGCTCGGAAACGTGCCATCTCGTGGGAGCTCGGCCAGGAGGGACAGCGAGAGCTGTGTGGCTCCCACAGCAGCACGGTGGTGATGTCCCTCTGTGTGTCGCAGCACCCTGTTTTCTCCTCTGCAACAGCGACAAGAAGTCAGAAAAGTTTGTATTTCTGTGGGTTTACCTGGCCAATACTCTCCCACCCTAATGTTTTTTCCTGTGTTGTCTAAATACTTCTGCTGGGTTCAGGGAAATAAGAAGTATGGGTATGGTCTGGGAATGGACGGGATGGGGAGAGAGAGGAAAAGAAATGCCCATTTTAATTGTTTTGTGTTTATTTTCATAATCCTGATGTGAATGCAGTCCTCATCCCAGGTAACGTGCGTCTGTGTGTGCGTGTGCTGGCCCTGGTGCTCACTCTCTTCACTTCTCTGTGGAGAGGCTCTGCTGGGCCTCTTCTTGCTAAAGCAGAGGGTGTGCCTGGGATATTGGGAGCGGGAGGGCTGCCCTGGGGAAGGCTGGGCTGTCCAGAGATCACCCCTCTGGGCTGGTAAGATCAATCTGCGCTGTTGCTGCCGTGCCCTGGAGCTGTTCGGGAAAGCTGGTGTGCGAGCTGCAGCGGGTGAATGCAGTCGCTCTGCGAATTCCAGTGGATTTTTCCCCCTGTTAGCAGAGAACCACCTGACAAGGGGATGTCTCGCCTCGTGCTTGGCTTTCCTCTGGAGTTTGACAGGTGGTTATTTCTGTAAGAATTTGCACCCGGTGTTGGGAAACCTGCGGAGGACAATCCTGTCCTGCTGAGGAGGAGTAGCTGTGTTGCAGGTGGCAGAAAAACAGTGTGTGAGGTTGCTCCTAGCACGAGGGCAGTCACTTGTGTTGGGCTCCTGAGCAGTGGCTCCTGCCAAACAGCAGGATGGCAATAGGCGAAAGTTATTTTTGTGTGGTCCGGTAGCTCTCTACTGGGAAGGATCTGTGGGAATTTGGGTTGCAGATACTTCAGATTTGGTCCACAGTCTTCAGTTGTGACTTGATACTGAAAAGATTCGATTGCTGTGAGGTCAGCAAATGTTTCTGAGTAGCTTGCCAGGTGATAACATCTCCCCTGGGCTCTAGGTGAATAGTCAGAGATGAAGGAGATGGGTTTTTTTCATGGCCGGATTAAGAAAAAGGCTTTTTTAAATGAGTTTCTGATCTTGGATGCTCCTACAGAATGGAGCCCACACATTTGAGAGGACAGACATTTGTTCCCTGTGAACAGGGTTTCTCCAAAATGGGTGCTTTTGGGCATCCAGAATTCCTTGTCATGGTGAGTGTCTTGGCTGTAGATTTGCCAGGAGATTTTCACATCTTTTTCCCAGTTTAATTGGAATTTGTGAGATGGGCCAGGTTGAAGGCACAGAGCACGGTCTGAATGCGCTTACAGAGCTGGCGCGGTACAAAGGAAAGAGCATTTCGAATTATCTCTTGGGATGGTGGTATTCTCAAGAAAAAATAGCAGCTAATTTGTCTTCAGTCTTCTGTGAACAAGGACAAAGAAGCAGACTGTAGTTCTTGAAGGATAGGAGAGGTCAGACCTCATACACAAGTCATCTCTTAGAGATGCTAAATTGTTCTTAAGTGAAATTAAAAATAGAGGGGGAAAAAAAAGGGCTTTGAGCAGAGATTCACCAGATTTTCTGCAGCTCCATCAGCTTTCAAGGACGGCTCTCGAGGTGGAGGTCTTGCACCCTCTTCGCACTGGCACAGTGGCTCTCTTCACAGCAGTATTCACCTCGTGGTGGGTGATTCCCCTGGTTTTAGCCTTTGTTCAGTTATGGGCAAAGAAATTTTCTTCTGTGCTCTTGGTTCAGTAAGTCAAGTTCTGCTCATTTGGATTTCAGACAAGGGGGTTTTCTCACGGTTTCAAGTGAGTCAATTCCCTGAGTCCTTAAGGAAGAATATCCCAGTGCACACCCCAATGCACACTTTAATCTGTTGCAAAGGTAAATAACAAACTAAATCTGCTGTGCTGTCGTTTACCCACGATGTAAAGTGTGAGAGAGGCTGCGGGCTGAATGGAAGGTGGGGTATTAGAGACAGGGTAACAAGGCAGGTGCTGTGTTGGATTCCGGAGAACATGCTCCTTATCCATCCACATGTTGTTTCAGTGGATCTTCGACTCTGTGGTGTTGTTTTAATTGTGGGTGTCCTGCATTTACAGCTGAAAATCCAGCTGCTGGAGGTGCTTCTAAAACAGAGTTGTGTCGTCGTCTCCTTAAACTTGCCGAGTTAAACTGATGAAGCAATCTGTGGGCCTTTTTTTTTTTTTAAACTTCTTTTTTAGTAGTTTGCAATTTGAAGTGTCAGCAGTCTGCCTCAGAGGGCAAATGCATTTAGATTCCCCAGTCATCCTGCTGCAAACGTGTGTATACGTGAGGCCTGTAGGCCCAGTGCTCTTTTGCTGGCAGGTAGCTCAGCAGTTCTGTGTTGGCAGGGAAGGATCAGGCCAGAAGATGCCAGTGGGGACACCCAGCCTGGCTGCCTACACAGAAAAGCCAGAAAGCTTTAGCCAGTTTTTTACAGGCTCCTGTAGCCGGTGCTTAAGAAAAGAGGATGTGTTGCCCTTCTGGTTGGTCAGAAAACTGCCTAATGGAAGAGGGAAATAGAAGAATAATGTGCAGTTGGATAATTCTGCCTCATGTATGCCCCAGATCTGCTTTATTTAACAATTGGGCTGCAGGAGCAGAAGTTTCAGGTGTTTTTCTTTTATTTCTGGAGGGTTTGGGGGCCTCTTTTCAAGGTGTAGGGGAGCCCTTTTTCAGTTTATTTAGTGCTCCAGTTTTACCCAGCGATGGGGGGTTACCTGAAGGCAGGCTGTGGAGGCTTCGTGTGGCAGAATAAAGAGCCTGTTCCTGCTTCCCGCTTCCCACATTGATCGCTGCTTAGCTCGAGTGGGATGTTTTCATTAGCAGCTGTAACACATTCCACTTGGTTTGCGAGCTGCCCAGTGGAGGGAAACAATCGCAGAACAAAAGCATTTGGCTTCCACTCGAATCCATTAAAGCCTGATTGCAGTGCTAAGTGAGAGGGTCCAGAGGCACTGAAGCTGTGCCCGTGTGTGTCGGTGTGCACACAGGTCACTGCTCCGGCAAACGAAACGCAGCAGAGGTGTTTCAGTTCTCAGCTGAAGAGGCACTGGCGGGAGGGGGCTGTGGAGATATGCCCTGCACACCTGTGGAGAGAGAGCAGCAGTTGTACAGTCTCCTTGCTTTTCACACCAATTTACCATCCTTTTTTTTTTTATTCTTTTTTTTTTTTTCCCCCTGGATGCTTGAAAGGGGAAAAAGATGAAAGAACTGATAGAAGAACAGTACCTGGGCTGAGCTGCTTCGCATCAGCTGGGCCGTGGTAACAGCAGAGAGAAAGAACTTAGTGTGGATCTCAAGAGCTTGCTACAGCCCAGCTTGCTCAGAGCAACTTGCTGTTGTGCCCAAGCTCTTAAGGTTTCTGAAAGTAGCTAAGAATAAAGTGGAAGTGTTGGGTGTGAAGAGCATTGGAAAGCTTGAAGAGGAGACGTAGCCCGCTTATTTGGCAGAAGCTGGGAGCGACTGCGTCAGCGTAACAAGGGTGTGAGGCTTCCCACCTCCCTGGGGTGGGTCTAGAGGGGAGGAGTTTCCTGCTAGAAGGGAATGTTTTATGGATGTGATTTTATTTATTTCTCCTTTAATAAGTGGTTGGGTGACCTGGTAGAAGAAAAATGTTGCCAGTGAAATGTTGTGCCTTAGGAACCACGTTCTGTTATTGGCTAAGTGCACCAGGTTAAGGCACTTGGGTAATTCAGTGGGAACTTCTCTCTCCTGTGCTCCCCCACTAGAGATGCACTGTCTGGGGACTGGAAGTTTCCTTCCCTGTGCTGTGTCCCTCCGTGGGGCGAAGCTGTGCTGCAGCCCCGGATGCTGCTCTGCAGCGGTGCGCACTGGGACTTTCCCTCAGGATAGCGGTCGCCAGCATTTGGGCAGCCTGGAATCATTTCCAGGCCACCCTGTGGCTCACAGTTACTGGTGGAAGCAGGGATTTTCTGCATGTTTGAGTAAAACGGAAGAATGGGTTTTAATTTTGGCAGCATTCTTTTTTATTTCTTGGCTCCTTCTTCGTTTACTCAGCCCAGTTCTACTTCATCTGGGTCTCCTATAGAAACTCCTTCTACCTTCCCAAAACTTTCTGTTCCCTGTTGTGCAGGCAACAGCAAAGCTCTGCTGTGAGAGGGTGTCCATGTGCTTGTGATAATTGTAGCTTGTTGCATGACGACTAACCTTTTAATGTGGAAACAGTGCTGAGTCTTCGGTTGTCACATTAACGCATTGTTTTGTGCTTTCTAGCTGTATATCCAGCACTGGCTTTTGTTCAGTTCTGTCTGTTTTTTTTGTGTGTGTTAAGTATAAATCTTTTAACCCAGTGTTATTTTTTTTTTCCATGGTTTTAATTGATTTGCAGTTCCTTAGAAGAGAAGTGTCTTGGGGATTAGGGTGACTTAATGCGAGTTAGACATGGGTGGGCAGCATCCATTATTCTGATTCCTGGGATGAGAATCGCTGCTGCAATTGCTCTCTTGAGCCCAGAGGTTATCGCCCTCTTGCCGCTTCCTGTAATGCCAGAAATCAACTCCTGGTCTTGGCTGTGGGGCTCCTGGTGGATCTTCGTTGAGCATGCTCAGAAAATACCCCTCGGAACGGCTCCTCTTGCTGCAGCTCTAACCAAGCGATTGTGGCTCTGGGGAGCGGGCAACGTGTTGCCAGACAGGACTTGTCCGTGTTGCAGAGCCCTGCTTCCAGAGCTGGGGAAAGCAACAAACCTCACGCACTTGGGGGCAGAGGCCTGGCTTAAATAAACTCCTCACGGGGAAGGGTGCTTCATTGCTTCCCTGCTCCCGGCGTGTTTTCTCACCCAGCCCTACCACCTCACCCAACGGATTTGAGCACCCCTCGATTCTGTAACCCTGGCTGGAATTCATGCCCCCACCCTCAAGGAAGGGAAACGCTCTGGAAATGCCATTGTAGCTGCACACTTGGACGTGGGTTTGGGGTTCACGTTTCTGACCTGAGCATGCTCATTGGTGCCCAGCAGCCTCTGGCTGGGCCCGGGTGACTTGCTGGTGGAGGGCTGGTGTTCCGGGTTTGTTTTCTTTCACTCATTTTCTAGGTCTTCTTGTCTCTTCTCTCTGGCTCTGGTGACAGGCACGATCCGTAAGGCTCAGAACCTTCTGAAACAGTACTCTCAGCATGGTCTAGATGGGAAAAAGGGGGCCTCTAACCTCATTCCTATGGAAGGTAATCACAGCTCGAGCTACTTCACCCTTGACTTTCTCTGTGTACCAGCCTTGCTTTTCCAGGTGAGACTTCCATTAGCCCGCTGCTCGGTGGACAGCGTTGGATAGGTACAACTCTCCTGGGGAACCAAAGAGGTGCTGCAGGGCCGAATTATTTTTCTGAATTTGGTGTCTAAAGTCTCCGTAGATGTGAGGTGGAGAGGAGTGTTACCTTAAAGCAGTTGACCCACCGTAGCCACCTGGCCAATGGAAGCTCCACTCTGATGTCATCTGCTTGTGGTGTTTCTGTTCTCTTTTCTTTTTGCCTGGACTTTGAGCCATTCAGTCTCCTGGAGACCTTTCCAAACCTGATGCAGAAGTGTCAGACCACAGCTAGCTCAGCGCCTTGTGCCTGTGCATCTTCTCTGAGGAGACTGGCCCAAATCATCGTTCCGGGTGTTCCAATCTCCTCTGCTCATCGAGGTTGTACCGGATAAGGGAGGTCACTTGCTTCAAAGCAGCTGTAAGACCTTTCTGCCTCCTGCGATGTACACATCCAGAGCAGGTCTCTTCATCACCTGCCTTGTATATTAAATCCCAGATGGTGATTAATGTTATTCATTTGGAGGGGAAAAGAATTCTTGTGCTGAGCAGGAGACGGGCTTTGAATTTGGATTTGTAATGGTCGTGGGCGCAAATTGGGCTCGTGGTGCCTGCTGTCCCATTCAGAACTTACGGCAGGAGGATCAAGGGACTCCTGTGGCCCAACAAATGGCTTAACGCACACTTCTCATCAGGTTTCAAAGGGTTGCTACCGCTACATAGCTCAACAAAGGGATTCGGTCAGGGACTGTGTAGGGTAAAAGGTGTCCATCAGATGAAATAAGCCAGGCTTGAAGCGGCTTCCAGCCCGTGTGAGCATCCATGCTGTAACCACCCTGGATAAATTGCGCCTTCTGTTTGTGCCGGCTGACATCTCACTAGGTCATGAGCATGATTTACGAGTTAAACACCTTTCCGATACCCTGAGCGACAAGCATGGGCCAGCTGCTGGTAAGTACTGTGTTGTCACTTCATAACAAGCTGGCTAACATCCCTTCTTTTCAGCATGGGTCACAGGAGCTTTGTAGCCAGTGGCTGTTGGTCTGTGGGGGCAGTCCTGGAGCACGGTCCTTCTCTGGCTGAGAAGCTCTGGCTCTTCTCAGTAGAATTTGCTCCCACTAATCCCACACACCCCGAGCCCTCGGACAGGGAACCCCAATTGTGTCCAGCCAAAGAGTGGTGGCCACCGTGCTGAGGGGCATTTTCCAGTAGGGATGTAGGTTCCTGACCAGGTGGGTACTGAAGTGAAGCAAACACATGTGACACGTGTGACACGCAGTGCAGTGGGCTGCTCTCCACCGTGGGCAGCCTGTAAAACCACATCACGTGGTCGTCAGTGTCCCCCACTGACCATAGCTTTTAAAAGGGCAACCTGGGGGACCTGTCAGCGTAGGGAAGAACTGGTGCTTTTTCCATCCAAAGGTGTTGCTGGGAGGAGAACAGCAGCAGCAGCAGGGCACAGCTTAGAGAAGGTCTCTCTGTGTAAACTTACGGTCTCGTAGCGGTTAGTGCAGGGGTCTGGTGATGCAGGGTGGTGTGATCTGTTTGTGTCCATCCTGCTGACACCCTCAGCTAGAGGCTGGCGTGGGCCCTCGTATCATACTGGCACTTCTCATGCCCACCACGTAGGGTCTTTCGTGGATCTTTCCTTTGTCCAAGACATTTGTATGCCAGGACTCAAATATTTGCATTTGTATGCAGTGTTGCAGGGCAGATAGCTCATCTGGCTGTGCTCATATTCCTTCTTCACAGGATTTAAATGTTCATCTGCTTGGTTTTTATCTTTTCTGTCTGGCTGTGGGAAGAGACTGCCTTCCAGGACAGCCTTGATTTCCCACAGATGTTGATGCAAAATGGCAGTTCTTTATCTGCATGACAGATGAAGAATTCTAAAAATACAAGCAGAGATGTTGAATAATTCACCTCAGACCTTCCCGAGTTTAGTACTCTGTGTTCAAGCCCTTGATTAGATTTAATCTGTATCCCAGAAGAGCTTCAGACTTGCCCTCTGCCGTAAGGCTGAAAGCTGGTGTCCTCCTGTGCCTGTGTCCTGAACTGCAGGTGACTCTGCCAGCCTCCTGCAGGGTGTGTCGAGCTTCCCATGCACAAACCTAGGGGCAGGTTTGGTGAGAAGGTGACTCCCGTTCTCACTGTAGGGTGGGTGCAAAGCCAGAACTGCCTTTTCCAGAAGAACCTTGTGTAAACCAAGGCCTGGGAGTAAGCAGAGCTGCTGGAAGCTCAGCGCTAATTTCATTCTCTCTTAAAGCTGTTCTGCCTTTACAGGGAGAGATGACGTCTTTGACATCGAGATCGATGCCTACATTCACTGCGTTAGTGCCTTCGTCAAACTGGCCCAGAGCGAATACCAGCTGCTGACAGAAATCGTCCCAGAGCACCACCAGAAGAAGACCTTTGACTCCCTCATCCAGGTCAGTTGAGCCTCTGCTTGACTTCTCTTGTAAAGGCTTTTTCTCTTCCTGTTTGCTGTGAGGATGTGGATTCCACCACATGCTGTGGGTGCCCAAGGGCACCACCCCCCTAGGGTTGTCCTCCACGGCCTCCTTGGGGAACTGGGGCCTGCACAGACCCTGGAGAACCTGTGCTCAGAGTCGCTCAGGGGGTACCACAAATGACCCCTCAGTTAAACTGGCACCTTAGTGGGTGTCCTGCGGTGAGCCCCTCGTGTTGCTTCCTTCTGACTCTGCTTCCTTCTGACTCTGCTTCCTTCTGACTCTCCGGCTTTGTTGCAGGAGTCACTGGATAACTTGATCATGGAGGGGGATAACATTGTCTCGGCTGCCCGGAAAGCCATCATCCGACATGACTATTCAGCTGTGCTCACGATCTTCCCCATCCTTAAGCATCTGAAGCAGATGAAGCCAGAATTTGACCAGGTCTTGCAGGTAAGTGTGATGAATTAGAGAGGGTCCTGTGGCTTGGGTTGTCTGGAGGATTTTTTTCAAAGGGTTTGTCGCGGTGGCTTTGAACAAAGCTGTGCTGCTTCTGTCCTCCAGCATGGACTGGGAGTAACACGGATGTGACTTGCTGCTTTCTGTGATGGTGAGCCAGCAACTCAGCATCCCTCAGCAGCAGTTCTTTTCAGTTCAAGTCATGACCTGCTGATGGACCAGGTCAGCATTATTCTGCTGTACATATCACCCCTGAGGTGTTTAATCTCTGATACTCTTGAGCTTAGCTTAGCATGTGCTTAGTGATGACTGGAAGATGGGCTGCTCTAAGGAGAGCCTGCTTGAGCCGTGCCACAAGGTTCTCCAGCTATCACATATGGCCTCCAGGTTTAGCAAGGCTTCTTTCTTCTGCTTCCAATTGTTGAGTGTGACACACCAGCCTCCTGTATCAGGTACTGTGTGAGAGGAAACATTAGAGGTAGCGAGTCCTGGTCACCGTTAGGGTTGCAGCATATTCCTATTCTGGCTGGCAGGATTTCACATGCGGTTGATGGTGCTGTAAATATTATTCTGGCGCACGGGGAATTGAAAATGAGGTGCCAAGGTGAGAGATCAGGAAGGGAAGGTGCTGGATAAAAGTTCAGACACTGTTTCCGTTCTCTGATATGTTATGGAACTGTTCCAGGGAACTGCAGCAGGCACTAAGAACAAACTGCCAGGGCTGATCACTTCCATGGAGACCACTGGTGCAAAGGCACTGGAAGAGTTTGCAGACAACATTAAGGTAGGATTCTCCACAGTATTCTCTGTGGCAAGACCAGCAGACCTGAAAAAGGAGTTTTCTGAGCAGAACCCCGAGTTTAGCTTTTGACTTTCCATGAGACCAGGTAGTTTCTGACTCTAAAGCAGGAGTTCGTTGGACCGCTGCTGGTGGTCAGATACAACTACCAAATGCTTGGTGCTCACTTCAAATACTGAAGACCTCTGTCTCAAACCCTTAGCAGGCATACTGCAAATAATTTGACAGGAGCTTCCAGGCCTTTGCAGGTAGCAAGCCAATCTCGGAATTTAATCCTGTTTAAAAAGAAAGGAAACCGGCTGATTTGAAAGGTCTTGGATGACTCATATTAAATTGCCCCCATATAAGATGGACATTGCTGCCTGGTAGGTGAGCTGAATGTTTGATGGTCCCATGCTGAACAAACTCCTGTGGTTCTGAGCTGCTAGTGCCAAGGAGCTGTGATTTCTGAGCACCAGGAGATGGCACTGCAAGAGCCAGGTCTGAGGGTGTTGGGAGAGGCTGGATAAACAAGCCTACGTCACACTTGCACAGTTTCCTTATATCCTCACCTTATGTCTATCTTTTCCCTTCTTAGAATGATCCAGACAAAGAATATAACATGCCAAAAGATGGGACAGTTCACGAACTCACCAGCAACGTATGTGATGATGATTTGAACCATCCTTTGTGAGAAACAGCTTCTGGAGAGGTTTTAAAAAGAGCAGTAGGGAAATCTCTTAAGTAAGCTCTCTTGGTATGGGGAGGATGATTAACTGGCTTCCATGGAGGGATTAGCTAGTTCCCCTTGCTGAGCTGTGAGGTGACTGTGTGGGTAAAACCCAACTCAAAGAGATGTAGTGGTGTGTTTCTTGAAGGCCTGTAAGTGTGGGGACACAAACGGTCCTTCGTAATCCATAATAGCAGAGTATAGGAGACGTGGTGTTGGTTGCTCATAACTTCCCTCCCTTGCTTCCAGGCCATCCTTTTCCTACAGCAATTGTTGGATTTCCAGGAGACGGCAGGTGCCATGCTGGCATCACAAGGTACGTACAAGTGCGGGCCTGCATTTCCTTCCCCAAATTGTCTGGACATCTTCCTTAGAAAGATGAAACCTCAGCGTGCCCTGTGAGCTTGTTCTCCTCCTGTCCTTCACCATGTGGCTTGTCTTGTCCTCTGCTCTGCCGTGACCGCGCAGTGGGTTATCTGGAGAACTCCGTGGGATGCAGAGGGTTTCCCTGCTGGCTCTCTGCACTTGCTCCTGTCAGACACTCTTGGGACGGTGTTGGAACTGGTGTGCTCTGCGGTATCGAGAGGATGCCTTAGTCATTTAGCTTCAAATCTGACACTGGGCTGGTCCTCTCTGACTGTACTGGGGTGAGGGTGCTGGGTCCAGCCGAGTTAGATTTCATTAGTGTGCTGGTGAGTTGCCACCTTTCTCTGCCACATCCTCCAGTCAAACAGCAGCAACAAGAGGATTCTCCTTAGCATCCAGCTGTGGAGTAGCTGAGGAGTCCCAGCTTGACTTTTACCATGTGCCCTAACACAGAGGTACGTTTTAGCTCTGCTCTCCAGGATGCTGAAGAGACTAAGTCCGGAAAGAAATACATAGATCAGAAGCCAAGGGCTGCTGCCTGGTGTAAGGGGATGCTGCTGTGTAGCAGGTAGAGCATGATTCTTGGTTCCGTGCAGAGCAGCAGCTTCCAACTCTCTAGTGAGCCTTGGGTTTTGGCAGAGCTCATCTTTTCAGGTATGTTAGAATAGAGCAGGCTGGAGAGGTGGAGAACTAGAGATTCAGGGAGTGAAGGGACCAGAAAGGGCACTGGCAGGTGTTTGGAGAGGGTTAGAGAGCCCATTACAAGCAGGGCAAGCGGGGAGCTTACAGCTGCTTCCCGACTTTTATCTGCAATTCCTGCTTGGAAAATTCTGCCAGTTCTAGATTAAATCAAGCTAGGATGTCTCTGCTTCTTGCCACATCTCCTCTAGCCACTGTCTTCTACCCTCTCCACTTGCAAGCTAGGCGTGCTTGTATGCTCCTGGGCCTTGATTTTCTCTCTTTGGCCTAAAAGGTGGTCTGAATTTTTTATTGGAGAAACCAGCTGTTTCTTGTGACCTTTCCTGAATGGTTATTTCCAAGTCTTGCTGTGTTGTCATGCAGCAGAGATCTGTCGTAGGAGTTAATTTGAAAGGTAGCATGGGCGCCTTTTTATTTTTTCACTTTGGCCAAATAGCAAAAAATGACCGTATCCATGACACACAAGCCACTTCCTTTTTAGTTGTGGCTGGTTGTCCCATGGGGTAGAGAGGATCCTGCTGTGTAAAGACGACTTGAGTGGTAGCACAAGCGGTGTTGATCAGGTAAACGCAGTGGTGCCAATCCCTTCCTCTCGCCCAGGGAGCGGCTCTGTGGGGCCCTGCGCAGCCGTGCGGGGATGCTGAAGTGCAGGGTGAGGGTGAGGTGGCTTTGCTCAGGTTCTTGGGAAGGTTACTTGGGCTGTGCCTCTGTAAACTGCTGCTGGCGTGAAGGGAAGCTTTCTGTTCCTTTGAAAGTGAGTTTGAGCTGGTTTGGAATGAGGTCTCTTGCTAAATACGAGCAATGACAGTACAGTCGGTGTCTTTAGCAGGGGAAGGAGGTGCCTCTGTGATCTCCACTCCATCTGTGGCCTTGGAGGGCCTCCCGCCTGCTCTTTTGTGTAGCTGTCTGTGGCTGGGCTGTGTTTATAT
>NW_009710098.1:7038-14022 GCF_000703405.1 Apaloderma vittatum | reverse complement strand
TCAAAGGAACCGTGGTCTCTAACCTGTCTTTTTGCACTTTGCATTTCTTTTTCTCTCTCCTCTTTTCTCTCTGCTCTGCCTGATCTTTGTAGTTCTTGGGGACACATACAATATTCCTTTAGATCCCAGAGGTAAGCAAACTTACCCACACGTATCTTGTTCTTATTGCCTCAGACCGTGGTGATGTATGTTAGTTCTTTATCCTCCAGGACTGGCAAATAAATTAACACATAATTGGAAAGGGGAAAAGGGGAGGGTAAGTAACTCTTGCCAGTGGGCTGGAGAGGATGGGGAGGGCTTGTCCCCAGCAGACAATGAGGGATGCCACATGAACTTAAACAGGCTGAAGACACTCTCATGGCACTGAATCTCTTTGGCAGGGGTAGCGCATTGGCCCAGCTGGTATCATGCTTCATCCCATGTGCACTCGGCTCCTTATTGTTCAGCTCCCAGCAACAGGAGCCTCGAGGCCTTTCCCATGGGCTGCTCGTGAAGTCGGACCACCCGAGCTAGGCCTGGCTGCCAAACTCTCTGGTGGGAGGAGGAGGAGAGAGCTGCCCCACGTGTCCTGTGGGCCTCATGCCCACGAACCCTCGAGGGCTGAAAAACATCTCTTGTGCCCAGACAGGGGAACATGTGCCAGCCCAGAGCTATTGCTTGTAAGGGCAGGCTCCCGTGCTGGCACGGCCCTGTCAGCAGCCATGGGGATGGCTGAAACTTTCCAGAGCCCTTCTGCTTGTTTCAATTACTGTTGTGTGCCTGCCGTTAACAGCTCCAGCTCTGTTTGTTTGCCGATTGCAAGTTTCTGGTGCTTACACACCCTTTTCAGGGGGTGGGGGAAAGATGGGGAGGATGTGTTAGTGACTCTACTTGTGATCAAGGGCACTAGGAAGGGAAGGAGAGATTTCTGGGGGGGGCTCATCACATGGTGCAGATAGAAGGCTTGAGGGGTGCAGAGCTCTTTTGCCCTCGCCTTGGATAAGCCACTGGCAATTGGTGCTGAAGCAGGGAGCTGATTTCACTGTCGACAGGAGCTCCGTGCTAATTCCATAGCAACAGGGGCGAGGCTTGTTTGAATTAGAGGCAGGCCCCTCTTCCCTATAGCATGTTAACTGGCTTACGCCTCTTTTCTTTCCAGAGACCAGCTCTTCAGCTAGTAGCTACAGTTCGGTTGGCTGCTGAGCACCTACATCTGTGAGTACTCTGTGACCTTCCCATTCCTGTCCTTCCCTCAGCTCGTTCTTGGGTGAAGAGCACAGGCTGTATCCCTTACTTCATGTGATCTTTCCAGGTTTCAGCTGGAGTCTGATGGGAGGGGTGTGAAAAAGGGTCAAACTGGGAGTTTCAGGCTGTTACAGTTAGACAGGACAAAGCACAATGCAGAGCTTCTGTCATCAGTGGCCTTGAACCATTCTCACCCAGAGCTTTGCACTTTCAGCCCCAGAGAGGCTCCCAGCTGCCAAAGAGGCCCTAAGATCTCAATCCTGTGTTTAACAGTGAGATAGTGAGGTTGTGGTACTGCCCCGTGATGATCTGTTATGGTGGGGCCAGGTCCTTTGACTTCTTTGAGATCTCAGCCTGCGTCATGGCCAGGCTGTGTCGGATCACCCGTGCTGGTCCTGGGACTTACTCCATGCGCAGAGTGCAGCTGTACTGGGCTGCAGCGGAGGCACTGGCTCTCAGAGAGGTGTTGGTGTCTCACTGAGGGAAGCTCTGTGTAAGCCCTGTAGGACTGTTGTGTGCGTGTGGTTGTGCCTTTGCCTGCGCACACGCCGTGGGGGCTGTGCCACTTACGTTATGGTGGGCCCGCTGTGACCGTGTGGAGCGCTCGGTTTGGATTGTCGGTAGGAAGTTTCACCGCAAAACTTTTTGTTCTGTTGTTTTCTGCTCTTGAAGGCAAAGTGCTGGGCAACCTGCAGCTTAACCTTCTTAGTAAGTCCAAGGTTTATGAAGACCCAGCTTTGAGTGCCATTTTTCTGCACAACAACTACAACTACATTCTGAAATCTCTGGAAAAGTAAGTGTGCATCTGGGTAAGTCTCCCTGAAATCCAGCCTGATTCTAAGAATGATTCTGGAGCAAACCACTGCACTGACTACATCTGCTTGCTGGCCTGTCTCATCTCCGCTCTTTCTTCCATTCTCAAAACTGCCCTTTGGAAAGCTTTGCACTGTTACAAACATTGCATTACGTGAGAGTGGAAGATAAAAGCATCAGAGATGCCTTAGGGGGTAGGGAATCCTTTGATCTTGGGAGGACTTGAGGACATGGCTCTGGAAAGTAACTTGGAGTGTTTTCTGCTTCCCATTTTGGGCATTTTGAGGTCCGTTTTATTGTAAAGGGCAGAAAGGAACTTGTTGATAGGGGCTGGAAACGTGACCGTGCTCAGCAGCCCTGAGAGCAGCTGGCTCACCTGCTTCCTCGGGTTGTCTGTTTCTGCAGGTCTGAGCTGATCCAGCTGGTGGCCGTGACACAGAAGACAGCCGAGAGGTCTTACCGGGAGCTCATTGAGCAGCAGATCCAGACCTACCAGCGCAGGGGGCATCCTACGCACTTCCTTTAATTTTGCCAGTTTGGCTCCTTGGGTGCCAGTGCTGCAGCAGCAGTGGGAGAGATTAGCCTAAAGCAGAAGTTTGTCTAAACCCGAAGTCAAGTATTTTAGTTTGCCAGTGATTAATCTAACCTGGGAAGGGGCCACTGTGGAAAGCTTTGGATCAGTGGGTGTCATCTGGGGTGGCCTTTGGGTCATGGGTGAAGACTAGATGTTCTGGTGAGGCATGAGTAACTCCTCTCTGCCGCTTTCCTCTCTCATTTCACTGCAGCTGGCTGAAGGTGACAGATTACATCTTGGAGAGAAACCTGCCTGTCTTTCAGCCAGGAGTGAAGGTGAGAGGACGGGCAAGGATGGTTTTGAGATGATAGAAATTGCCAGAAACTTCTTCTTTGTCGCATTAAAAAATTCCTGAAACCTTTCTTTATATCTCATGCCACTATTGCTCTGCAGAGTGAATACGGTGGCTGGGACAAGCCTTTTCATCTCCCCTGCCCCAGATTCATACAAGTCTTTTAATCTCTGCCTCCATTCTTATTTTTTCACCTGAGTGGATGATTCTATTTTGGATTTGCAAAACCCTGAGACCTTCCCTTAGAAAGGGCTGGAAGCACAAAGAAGTCTATTGTTATGTCTGTTCTGGCTGAAAATTGCCCTCGTTAAACCTACTTCAGATGAAACCCAATTGCTGCCTGTAGGGAGTGCAGCTCACTGCAGCTTTCTCTCCTCCCTGCTTTAGGAGAGGGGATTCAAGCCAAGTAGGTAGGGTATTACTTAGGTTGGATGGGGAGTTGTGGGCAAACGCTCATGTTGGCAATTTATTTCTGGAGATGAAATAAAATCCTTTCCCTCCTTGCAGCTCAAGGATAAGGAGAGGCAGATGATAAAGGAGCGCTTTAAGGTAAGGAGGTATCGGATGGCTGGTTGGGACAGACAGTCAGACCAAAGATTAAGGGAAGGGTCTGTCTGTGGTGATCAGCAGTGCAGGGGAAGAGCATCATGCTTGGCGCAGAGATGTGTTTGCAGACTGGTTGCTCACCGAGTTTTGCTGTGCACAGGGGTTTAATGACGGGCTGGAGGAGCTGTGTAAGATCCAGAAAGCCTGGGCAATCCCAGACGTGGAGCAACGGGACAAAATCCGCCGGGCACAGAAGACCATTGTGAAAGAGACCTATGGTGCCTTCTTGAACAGGTGATGAACTCTCGCAATTTTGTCTTCTCTTCTTTGGATTTAATGAGGTCTTTAAGGCCTAGAGTAGCCTGGGCTGAGGCACTTTCCTGTCATCCTATCTTAATTTCACTGCCTTGCGCGCTAAAACATCTCCAAGCTGTCACCCCCGTTCCTTGCTCAAGGTGAGCACGGATGTTGTAGCTAGCACAAAGCTCTCAGCCAGCCTGGGCTATTGACGTGAGCTCCAGAGACCGGCTGCAGCAGGGTTGGTCGCTCCCAGCAAGACACCCTGTGAGAGGCAAGTGGGACATGCTGGAGTGGAGCTGATCTGGGGCAGAGGAGGGGCCAGTGGGTCTCTTAGCTGTGTTCCAGTCCATTGTCACTCGGGTTATCTTCCTGTGCAGATATGGCAACGTGCCCTTTACCAAGAACACTGAGAAGTACATCAAGTACCAGGTCGACCAGGTGGGGGAGATGATCGAGAAGCTGTTTGACACGTCGGCATAAGTCTCCAGCTGCTGCTACTCTCCAGCTGCCAAGTACAAGTCAGCACTGTCTCTGCAACCTTTGGGACTCCCTTCCCCTCTCCTCTGCCCCATTGTGGTGGGCAGGGTGTTATACCTGTATTTATCAGATTTATAAACTTGTGGAAACTCAACCTTCTGGCTGGCTTTGGCGCCTTCTGTGGACCCTGAGTAAAGGCTCGATGCGCTGTGCACTGCTCTGTGGGCTCCTGGGTTTGCACATTGACAGGCCTGGCTGTGAATGTTCATGCTGTGAGGCACAACAGATGTGGTGAGTGTAGAGAGAAAAAAAAAGAAAAGCCTTGTGCGCACTGTCCTTCTGTTTAGGGCAGGAGGCTGGAAGCTCAGAATGGAGCTGCCTGCTTCCTGGATGGGTCTGGGGAGTCCCCGTCCTGTGGGGTCCCAAAGGCTTTTCCTGTTGTCACTTGTTCCTGTTTTCTAGCTTGGTGACAGAGATGCTGATTCTGCGGTGTGCCGCTCTCTGGCTGTGGTCTGTGCGCAGGGGATGTTGTACCCCAAAGCTGTCCCCGTAGCGGTTCTCTGTCCTGACTGGATGCTGCTCCTCGTTGACCTGAGGCAGAACATGTGTGGAAGTGTTCCCGTGCTGATTTCCGCAGGGCGCCTTCTTCCCATCCCTGTTCTCCTTCGTCTCCTGCCCTGTTAAATCCAATGCATCTCTTTCCTGTGAGCAGCCGAGTCCGCTCCCTTCATTTAACCCGTGGGCATCACCTGAGAAAACAGCGGGAGAACAGCGCTACTCTCCTGTGTGCCTCAGAGCCACACGGGCCGGTTGTGGTGCCACACGGGCAGGAGCGGGGCTGAGCTGCGTTCGCACCGAGGCCTGTCAGAGTTGTGGTGCACAGACATTGTTCCTGTGGTCTCTGGTCAGGCGCCTCCTGCTCCCACCTTGCTCGCTCGTGCAGCTTGCTCTGTTGTGGAATGTTCTCCATGACCTGCCCACAGTAGCACTTGAAATACCACGGAGCTGGGAGCACCCACAATAGCTGGTGCTTTGCGATTTGGAGCAAATCGGTTGTTCACCTGAGCCCGTGTTTGCAGGAGTGAACGTGTGCTGGGGTCTGATTAGCCCAGCAGTGCCAGAGCTGTTGTGTCACTGTCCAGGGCACTGCAAACGGAGCGTGAGGACCCGGAGAGGACAAGGCAGCCCTCGCCGTGAAACAGAAATGGGGAGAGCTGTGTTTTAACCCCATTGCTGTTGGGCATCTGCTGACCCTGCCTTTTCCTCCTGGGGAAGGCTGCTCTGCACAGTGAGGCACAGCGCTGGGGGGCTGTTTCCCTGGGGAAGTCGAGTCACGTATCCTGGGAAGGGTCTGCCCCAGGTGGTGATGGTCCCAGAGGGTAAGAGGCCAAGTGGCTGAGGGTGGAGGTGTGACCCCTCTCACCCCGTGTCACGCAGGAGGTTGATGTTACAGCCTGGATGAGAATGCAGGGCCTGCGGTGGCAGACACAGCCGCTTGCCTGGGCTGCTGCTTCCACAAACAGCTTTTCAGGTAGCTCCTGGCCTTTCTGCACCTCCTCCTCAGCCTGCTCACATGTTCTCAAACACCTCCTGCTCTCAGGGCTGTAGCAAATGCCTGAAAAAGAGCAGATGTGACAGGTTTGTCCAGTCCAGAGCTGGATCGCTGTGTGGGTTCAATTCTTGATCCTGCCTGCTTGGCTGTTCTTCACACATCTGGCCGTGCAGGCTCACCGTACTGACCTGTGAGCCCTCCCCGCAGGCATCTTCCCTTCTGCTTTCAGATCTCAAATGCTTGAGGAAACTTCAGTGCTAGCTGTTTTCTCACTCTGCCAGCTCCAAGAGCTTCTGAAAGCTGGCGGGCACTGGACAGAGCATTTTTAAGCATAAGCAAAGCTCTGCTGGCTTGCATTATGTGCGGTGTCGAGCCTGCTGGATATGCTTGCTGACATTCACCAGAAGGAGCTGGATTCCATCTTTCTGGATCCATTTCTGCCCTGCAGCAGTCTGATGTGAATTGCTTTGTCCAGGAGAGCGAGTGGAAGTGGGTGTGTTCAGGCTGAGGCTGTAAAACATGTTTTATCGTAGCCGATCCCAGGGTGAGGTGATTCACCTGGAGTGGCTGCAGGCAAAGCCAGGGGAGAGAAGGAGGAGCTTTGCCCGCAGCATTTCTGGAACGTCTGAGCCCATGTGTGGGAGCTGGTGTCCTCTCTGTGCCGATGCTTTTGTGCTAACCAGAGCCCAAAGAAAATTCGTGAGATACTTTGGGGTCTGGGATGGGGCCACAATCCATTCCCCAGAGGCTCTGGGAATGGTTCTGCATGGCTTACACTGGGAGAGGCATTTCTGGGCTTTCCTGTCAGCCCGTTTCCCGAGGAAAGCTGTGCTGGTCTGGGGCTGGTGAGGAGCTGGTCCAGCTCAGCTTGCGAATGGGGCGATGCCGTCAGGGGTTGGGTGAAAAACGTCCCACTCACTCCTGACCTCTCTGTTACCAGCACCAGAAGCTGGTTGTGTTGTTCTCTAACCCAGGGATGCTCCTGCCACGCCTGGAGGAAGGCAGGTGGGTAAGAGTCTGCTGGGGGCTGACAGCCTAGCTCAGGGGCAGCCATGCAGCAAGGAAAAGCTGGAAGTGGTGAGTACCCAGGGGAAGAGGTGGCTTCTGCTGCTTCTAGGTGTGTGGGTCTGAGGTAGGAGCCCATGACCCTTGTTTTCCCTGAGCTAAAAGCAAAGCGGAGCCACCTGGTCCCTATTTCCTAAATCC
>NW_009710098.1:0-6901 GCF_000703405.1 Apaloderma vittatum | reverse complement strand
TACCCCTTCCTTGGGGCGGGAGCTGGGGGGGCCGCTCACCCCCTCCAGGCTGACCTCAAGTGTCCAAGTTGCGTCCAACACGGTGCAGCACTGCGGAACGGCTCTGCGTGCTCCTTGGCTTTTTATGGTAAGGAATGTCTTTGCAGCATGTTAATTAAGAGCAGTCACAGCAGCCAGCACCGTCCCCGACACTCGCGCTGTTGAGGCTTCACACCCACGGAGCTGGGGGGGCCGCTCACCCCCTCCAGGCTGACCTCAAGTGTCCAAGTTGCGTCCAACACGGTGCAGCACTGCGGAACGGCTCTGCGTGCTCCTTGGCTTTTTATGGTAAGGAATGTCTTTGCAGCATGTTAATTAAGAGCAGTCACAGCAGCCAGCACCGTCCCCGACACTCGCGCTGTTGAGGCTTCACACCCACCAACCCAGCCTGACCGAGGCTCAGACCCAGCCCAGCGGCTGAGACTCTTCTGCCTCCCTCTTTCCTTCCTCTCAGGGTCCTGCGGGGTTTAACACCCTCCGCTCCCGTTCTGCTCTGGCTGTCGGTGAATTCCCGGACACAGACGGGGACAGAGTGAAGCCAGTTCCTGAATATCTCCTTGGGGGGACCAGCTCTGCCAAAAAAATTGCTCGTCCCTTTTTTGCTGGGCTTTCTTGCACGTCCACATACACGCTCCCGTTGATTCTGTGTGTTTGACTGCAGCATCACAGCACTGCTCTTGTGTCTCTCCAGCTAAAGCCAGTTCTTGAGTCTCTCCTTTGGGGGCCCAGCTCTGCCAAGCTTTGGTGAAGGCTTTACTTCCTCGTCACATTGATTCCTTCTCATTCTGTCCTCTTCCCTTGCCCTTGCTTGGGAAGATGGCAGCAGGCTGTGGGGTGCAGCAGGTGGATGCGTGGCTGGTGTGCTTAGGAGGCTGCCCTGGGCTGGGAGCCCTCTGGGGCAGCGCAGGAGATGTATTTTAGGGCAGGAGGCACCACAGGCCGGCTGTTGCACAGGTGCTAGTTTGTTCTCGCACACAGTTATTTGTCCTTTGTGCCTTTGCCCAGCATCCAGGCTGCTGCTGTCAGATACAGGTGGTGACAGACGGGCCAGACAGACAGATGGGGGGTGTTCCAGCCACGTTGTACCTGCAGCTGTTGACAGCTCGTTCGTGAAGCTGCCCCAGTGCCCCGCAGCCTCTACCCCCACCTCTGGGATTTGCAAAACCCACCCCTTTTCCCATGATTTTCAAAGTTATTCTTATTTTTTTATTCATAAACCTGTTTCTCTCAGGACTTGACCCAAGCCTTGCAGTGGGGTGAGGGTGCCTGTGTCTCAGGCCTCTCTGCTCACAGCGCCGGTGTTACAGCAATGTCAGGGCTCCCCAGAAACACCCAAAGCTGCAAACTGAACAGATGCCTGCAGCAAAGCTGAGCCGAGGGGGAGCAGCGAGGGATGATGTTTGTTGTGACATGTGTGGGTTTGAAGAGGTGACCTGTCCCCTTTCCTCCTCTGGCTGGGAGCGGTGGCTCTAGGCAGCAAATGCTATTTTGAGCCTCCTTTCCAATGCAACGCCAAAATACTCAGGAAACAAACTGAGTTTACAAAATCCACAGTAAATTAGCACTTCTCTCCTGCTGGGTGTTGTGAGGCTGCTTTCGCCAGGGCGGGTCTGCGGGATTCAGCCCCAGTGCTGTCACCTGGGATCAGACCCTCCCTCTCCTTCAGCTCTTTTGTGGTGGCCACGCTGCTGCCAAAGGCTCCAGCGTGGCTGCAGGAAGTGGGGACACCTTGGTGCTGGGGGTTTGAGGGGTTGGTAGTCAGGCTGTGGCCCATTTTTTCCCCCAGCCAGCTCAGGGGTGATGCAGGGAGGCTCCCTGCGGCTGGGTGAGGAGTCTGGGGCACAGTCAGCTCCTCTCTGCCTGGTCCTGCTCCCTGTGGGTCCCCAGGGGCTGGGTGCTGGGTCGTGATGAGCATCAGTAGGAAAAGCAGCAGCCCTGGGGTGTTGCTGCTCCTTTTGAGTCCTTCCCCACAGCCCCCTGGCTCTCATCCCACAGCGAGATGAGACACCTGGACACCACTCCAGAGCTCAAAGCAAAAGCTCACCCTTCCTGGGTGAATTTCAAGCCCCTCGTGAGGGCACACGACATGGATTGGAGTTGAAGTCTTTTAGATCTGTGAGGCAGTTATTTTTGTTTTCTTGTGAACACTATAAAAAGATGAACTTGGACTCAACTCCTGTCGTTTCTGGGAACTCAGCCCTGCGTGAAGGGGAACAACCTGGGCTCGAAAGCAACTCTGTGGGGCTTCTTGGGGTGGGGCCCCAGTGCTGGCACCCTGATGCCGTGCGGCACCTTGGGTTGAGATATGTGGGTGCAGCTGAGTGTGAAGGGAAAACGGGGCCTGGGAAGGACGAGAAGGTGGGGAGCAGGATTGGTGAATCCTCTGTGATGGCCCGAAGGCGTGGGGGGCACTGCCGCTCCAGCCACGCCAGCACAGGGACCCCGGTCCTTGGGCAGCGCAGAGGTGATGAGAGAACATCTCCATCCCCGCGGTGAGGTGATAACTGTGTCCAGGAGAGGGGGTTGAACCACTCGGTGGCGGTGGGGGATCCATCCAAACCAGATCCCGTGGCGCTCTGAGCAGAGGTGGGTGAGGGCAGGAGGAAGAGGAGGCTTTTTGCAATGTTTGCGTGGCTGATTCAATGTTTCCCCTGGCTGGGAAGGGCTGACTAGGGGAGATAAATGCGGGTGCAGTGGGGCTGTTTATACACTCGCTTTCTGTGAGTTATGCTGTGAGCAGGGCTAGACTAAATATCAGGGCTATTGATAGGAGGCAGTGCCCGATTTACGACCCTGTGCATGGAGACAGGAAGATCTGGTTATAATAATGCTCAGCAGGGGAAAACAAATGTTTTACAGCCAAAAGCTTCGCAGGAGGAAAGGCCAAGCTGTGGGGCTGGGTGAAGGGCAGGGCCGCGTGGAGGACGGCTGTGCAGGGACACGGACCCTGGGGCAGGCTCCTGGGGACAGCCAGCGTCCTGGATAGAAAGAGTCTCCTGCAACACATCCTGCTGTGGGGATTCACAGGGAGGGAAGTCCATGCAGACAGACTCACACCACCTGTAACGGCAATTTACAGAGAGCTGATCTTCATGGGTGCTTGGTGCTGTTGGGGTACAGACCTGGGGACTGCAGGGATGCTCAGTATAGCTCATCCCAGCTTCTCTGGCTGTGCTTTGCTGCCGGAGTTTCAAGAGCTAGTTGATCCTCTGCCAGCAATGCCTTTCTGGTATGGAAAATGATGGGTCTTTAAATAAAGCCCTGGGCTGCCGCGGTTGCTCGTCGCTCGCGGAGCCTTTGCAGCATTAAGAGCAGGGGCGTGTGCGTCACATCAGCCTCTCGAGTGCAGTTTCAGCTGCATTAAGGGGAGCATTGGGCCGTTCCTCACGCTGCGGTGAACCCCCCCTCACTGGATGTTTGGGATGTAATCCATACCCTCCACCCCTCCAGCACCTGCCTCTCCTCCGCTGTGGAGCGTGTCAAAGGAGCTGGACGCAGGACAGCGGGTGGAAGGCTTTATTGAGGTTTCCCTGGCTGGCTGGGATCCCCCAGCGCTTGCACAGCCCCGGCTGCCCAGTCCCCCGCCATGGCCGCAGCAAAGCGGTGCCGCTTTGCTCTTCTCTGCAAGCACCTCGCCTGGGCGGAGAGGCTGAGCCGTGGCCAAGCTGTCTGAAACTGTTAAAATCCTCTCCCAGCGCTGATGTCCAGCTCTGTGGGGCCACGACTGTGTTCCCCCGGCAAGCAGCCTCCCTTCCTGCCAGGCCTTGGTGACCTCTGGATGCTCTGCAGAGCCTCACACGCACTGAGGTGGCAGGGACAAGCCACTGTCGGCAGTGCAGGTGGTGCCTGTGCCCTCAGCAGTCCCAAATCTGGGCTGTGGTGCTTGTCTCAGCTGTGGGTGCTGCTTCCAGCCATGCTCCATCTCAGGGAAACCTCCCCTGAGCCACGAGCTCCAAGGGTATGTGAAAGCTCAGCCAGCACTGACTGCACCAGGAAGGTTTGTCTCCTGATTTCTATGCTTCTCTCTTGGATTTCCCACGTGGCTGTGGCCAGCCCTGCCCTGGGACACAGCTCCTGAACTGGGACATAAGTGAACCAAGACTTCCCTAAAAGTCCACCCTGCTAAGTCCAGCCAGACCAGGCATTGGCTGGGGGGACCAGAGCTTTCAGTCGGCTCCAGGCATAGATCCAACGGTCTGTAAGAATGTGACAGAGGAACAGGTGATCACACATGAGAGTGGATTTGGGGGGTTGATCTCTCTGCTCTCAGCAAGTGCTCAGTAGAAGCAAATCCTGCCCTTGGATCCTGTCGGTTGCTTGGCCGAGTCTGCAGTCAGCAGCATTGCTTTCACAGTTACAATATCTGGATACACTTGAGTAAAAAAGGGAACAACCTGACATATTTCAACCCCAAAAGTAGCCCATCCCCAGGCCTGCGATGCTGCGGGAGACCGTGAAGCCGTGGGGTGGGAAAAGGCTCTGCTAGGTGACGTTGAAGGTGATGAAGGAGCCATCTGCTCTCTGCTGATGATCTGCCAGCTCTGTCTCCCTCCAGGGCTGGGCTGGCACCTTGCAGCGCATGGAGGAATGGCCGGGCAGGGCTTCACTGACGTGGGTCACCTCGCTGAGCTCTGCTTCCAGCGTGCTGACGGTGTTTGTCACTTGGGCTACGTGCACCCTGTTGGCCGCCTTCTTGTGCAAGAGGCAGATGAAGATCTTCTTGAAGCCCTTGCGGAAGTGTTTGGAGACCAGGGCGTAGACGATGGGGTTCACACAGGAGTTGGCGTAGGAGATGAGATGCGAAAGGATGCGGAGCACATATGTCGCGTGATTGAGGGGGAAGTACCCGAACCAGACGCAGAGGATGATCAGGTGATGGGGCAGCCAGCAGAGGCAGAACAGGACGGCTACAATGATAATCATCCTGGTGACCTTCCGCTTGGCCTTCTTGGACTCCGACATGTCTTGGAGAGGGTCCACGGACCTCCACAGGTAGCGAATAGTCCGCATGTAAGTGAGGCTCAGGATCAGCACCGGGATGATGTAGCTGAAGATGAAGGTGCAGATGTCCATGACCTTGCGCTGGGAAATCTTCCAAATGGGGTGGCAGACGGTCAGGTTGGCCAACTGGAACTCCTGGTAGTAGCTGAGGTAAGGGCTCGAGAAGATGAAGGAAAGCCCCCAGATGAAGCCGATGGCTATGAGGGGATTCCTGGGCGTCCTCAGCTCTCTGGAGTGCAGGGGGTATCGTATGGCCAAATACCTGCAGGGGAAAGGAAGAGGGACTTGACTGCAGTCCATGGAGCAGGTTAGAGGAAGAGCAAAACTGATGGATCTGAGATTTCCAGGGCAGTTAGTGACGCAGCTGATTCTCTGGTGCTTCTCAGGCTCCCTGTGCAGCACAGTGGGGTGCGGGGATCCCGTCCCTCAACGCTGTCCCAGCCTCTCTGCTCCCAGCTGTGCTTGTGGAGAAGATGGGGATGATCCCGTTCTGTCCCTCTCCCTGATCCAGCAAATCCTCACTTGATCATTGCTCTGGCACAAGTGATAGCAGTGAGGATATGAAGGCAGGAGTGAGTCCCTGGGATCCCCAGACACTGCGTTCCTCACGTGTGAAAGCATATCACCTGTTTTAATTTCTGCAATTAGCTGGTTCCTTAATTACACCCAGATCTGGGGGCTTGTATAAGAGGAGAAGAGGCAGACCCTGGATGTGTTTTAGCTGGGGGGGCTGCCCTGGCAGCCAGCGTGGTGCCGTGCCAGGGTGGCAGAACCATCCAGCCCGCTCAGGGGCTGCTGCAGCTCTTCCCGGGACACTTTCTTCATCCCATCCTGTGGGTTTGGGGCACAGAGCCGAGCAGCACCAGGAGGTCCCGTCCTCCCGCTTGCTGCAGGTTAGTAACTCACCAGCCCTTGCAGAGAGGCAGGGGGCAAGCTAGAATGAGGTAAAACAGAGGCAGGAGCAACAGTCTGTCTTCTACAGAGCTTCCTGGCTAAAACGCTCCCCGGCCAGGACTGCAACAGTCCCTACAATAAGGGACAGGCACTGGGACAAGGGACAGCACTGCGACAGAAAGAGTGGGGGGTTTTTTTGCTAATAAAAGGACAGAGCGGGAAAAGCAGAGTCTCAGCTCCGACATCGAGTGTCTTCTCCTCCTCAAGGTTCGCCTGCTTTGCTGTGGACTGGTGGGAGGATAAGGGGCTCTCTCTGTGCGTCCCGGGAAGAGCTGGGGCTGTGTAGGAACGGAGCTTTGTTTCTCTCTGCTTTTCTATTCCCCCTTTAGCTGCCAGAGCCTGGGGATAATCTCCAGCCCTACAGCTTCAGGGTCTGAAAGCTTCCTCCAGCTGGGGACAGGGGTCCCAATCCAACCCTCTCTGCTGGACCCTATCCTTGGCGTTTGCCTTTCCTTGCATACATGAACGGGAAACGCTCCTGGATTCCCCCAGGAATTCACAGCAATCGGCCTTGGCTCCAGAGCATTCTACCCCTTCTACCTGGGCAGGGATCTAGGGAAGAGGGAGCCTCAGGGCACAGAGAGCCTCCCCCCGGTTCCCTTTCTTACCTGTCAAGGGAGACGGTGGCCAGGGTGAAGCTGCTGGCATACATGGTGAGGTAGATGAAGAAGTGGACGGCCTTGCACATGAAGGCCCCAAACACCCAGCCCTCCAGGGTGTAGATGGTGGCTTGGAAGGGGACGCAGAAGAGGATGAAGCAGAGGTCAGCCACCCCCAGGTTGAGGATGAAGAGGTTGGTGGTGTTCTTCACCTGCCCATTGCGCAGCAGCACGGCCAGGACCAGGCAGTTGCCCACCGTGCCCAGAAGGAAGATGATGAGGTACGCCAGCGGGACGATCACCGACTC
>NW_009710097.1:0-6043 GCF_000703405.1 Apaloderma vittatum | reverse complement strand
GGTGTCGTCGGCAAACTTACTGAGGGTGCAAACGAAAGTTACACGACAAAGCTGAAGTCCGAATCAACTTGAAGCCTGCTTCTACAATTTACTCAAATTTGTGAAACACTGATCTTTTTTGTAAGCTTATACTAGAACAGTATTTTGCGGTATGTGTCTGCAGCACTTCAAATCACTACAAAGAACCCTCACACTCTATTTACATCCACCACAGTCTCTGTTACATAGGATTCCAGTTTTGCAGCAAGGATTTTGCAAGCCTTAATCACCTTGATATCACTAACAGTAATTCCTTAGATAATTAATCATTGAATTTATTTATTTGAACATCATCAGTAAGTCTGAAGAAGCAGAAAGGGTCCTCGAATAATCGATTAAAAATAGCAAGGATGACAAGTACACAGGACCATTACGGGAAACAGATGGCAAAAGCCTCTCCCAGGTGTCAAAAGAAACTTGTTGCATCAGTTCTCTACAGAACTCGCTTGATTTACTGTCCTGGTTTGAGCTAAATAGAACCGATTCCATTTGGTGATTTTACTTTTCAACACAGTCTCTTCCGAGAGGTGGCACTTTCTGAAGTCAGCAGCGCGTTTTTGCAGGCAGTGTCTGCTTCCAGAAGTGATAACGCCGATGTTTGCAGTCACTGCCAGGGACGGGGATGCAGAAAGGCTCTTGCTGATCCTTATTCCTGTAGTGACCGAGGTCACTGCTGGGTCTTGGGTAACATGTTGGGGTGCTGGGAAGGAAAAGGGGTTGCAAGGGAGTAAAAAGATCCCACCTCTAGGGAGGAATGGGCAGGACATGCAACCCAAACCTGACCAACAAAATTTTCTGTTTCATACATGTCATATTCCGGATAAACCTGAGGGATCACAAGGGTTAAGCCTCCTCTTCGATCATCAGCGTCTGAGGAGGACTCAGCCCACTCTTCTGCCTTCGACCCCAAATCCAGCTCCCCTCTATACAATAAAGTTCATACAAAATGCATTTGAAAGTACAGAGTCCACGTCTTTCTAACTTTTCTAACTTTTTCTAACAAAGTCCACGTCTTTCTAACTTTTTTCTTTAGTATGTAGTGGTGCTTCTGAGCAGGAGAAAATCAGCTGTCGCACCTCAGTAACTCACCAAGCGAGCAAACAGTTCTGCAGTTCATGCCCCCCATCATCACTGTCAACTACTGACACTACTTTTTTTAACGCATTCGCATTTCTGTCGCCGCCTCTTTCCGACTGCAGCGTTCGCAGTCACGCAGCGCTTCCCAGAACCTGCAGTACAACTTCAGCTGAGAGCTGAGGAACCGCATCTAACAGCGCCGGGCCAGAAAGATGGGAAAAATCTCTCCTGTGTTCACAGCAGGTACTGAGCAGCACAAAAATTAAATCCCTCATTCCAGCCCCCCAGTCAGAATTTTTGCCCATACTTTTTATGTTCTTCAGAAGACTATTTGTTTTACAATTAAGGAAAACCACATGGTAGTTTCAGGGAAGAAATAATGTGCACAATTGCCTTTGAAAAAGACTCTAGTATTGAAGTAAAGCTCAAAAATACCGTAAATAAACCAGACAGCAATTAAATAAAAATCCATTGCAATTTGGGCAAAAGCATAATGGATTTCCAGTACAGGCATCTACAAAGATACACTTTTTTTCTTTTTTTTTTTTCTTCCTCTTCAGAGAGGGCTATAAGCAGCCTGTAGTTCTACAAGGGGATGCATAAAATGGTCCCACGAGCCATCTTGCCCTGTCTGCTGGCCCACAGGACCCTGCAAACACTCACACATCGTGGCAAAGCCCTCGAGTTCAAGATGAGCAACTCACGGTAAGAACTCCGAGAGCAGAATATCCCCTGGCTTCGGAAAAATCTTGTAAGGATAGGAGTAACGCGTGGCAAAGCCCTCGAGTTCAAGATGAGCAACTTATGGTAAGAACTGTGAGAGCAGAAAATCCCCTGGCTTCGGAAAAACCTTGTAAGGATAAGAGTAATGCCTTAAAGACTACGCACAAAAAGCCATACGGGACACACGCAACCTCCAAAATGTTATTTCCAGTTGTCAACATGTCACATATCCCCCCCAGTGACTCGGCTGGCACTTCCACAACCCCTTTGATCCGACCTAAACACAGGCTACTGCCGAAAGGATAAGTCATCCGCCCTTTCCCCACGTTGTGGCAGCTGAGCAGAACGAGGGAATTGATCGGTACAGACGGGAAGGAAAAAAGAACGAGAGATCGAGCCACCTTTAGCGACACGATTTCCAACATCCCGAGGGCTGGAGGCACACAGAAGCACGAGCATGCCTTCCAGCCAACTCCTGCGTCGCCCTGAAGCAAACGCGAAGCGGTGGCCTAAGGAAGTCGCACCGAGAACAACCGCTGAGGCTGTGGATGCTGCAACCACACCGCTGGGGAGCCCTCATTTACACCTCGGCTTTTTTTCTCCATCTAATTCAACCAAACACAAGACAGATGCATTAAAAAACAGGTCAGAAGGATGCACACCAAAACTTACTATAAAAAGCCCCACATTTGAATGAATCCAAAGGTAAAAAGAGTTAGACAAGATGCAGGAAGCTGAGGTTGTTAAGCATTATCCAACAATCCTCAGTGTTTGGCAACGAGGATTTTTCATAGATTCTAATAAGCTCATTAAATATTTGACAGGATATTACGAAAACATTTGTGTCTAATCCACAGAATCATAGAATTGTCAGGGTTGGAAGGGACCTTAAACATCACCTAGTTCCAACCCCCTCGTCATGGGCAGGGACAGTTGAAACAGCACGTTGTTTTTCCTGTAGTTTATTACACATCATCACTTCAAAACAAACCGTAATTCATCAGCTTTTTATTCTCTTCAAAGACTGTAAGATGAAAGGTATTGGGGTCCAGGGTTAAGTGTCCTCATTTTGGGTGGTAAACTAGGCCCTGAGGCTCTGTGACATTAGATAACCAAAGGATAAAAATAGTATTTTTAAAAATATATAATCAAGTTTTTGATTAAAAAAAGGTCAAATAACAACACAAAAATCTACAGGTTTAGAGAACAGATCCCCACCTCTTTCCTGCTCTCTTCTCCAAAAAGAAAAAATACAAGTCTTGCTTCACTAGAATTCAGATAGGTTTAAACAAAATTGTCATTACAACCATCATATACTTCATGTTCTGTAAGGAAGTTTTAGCTATTAAAGCTGTGTAGTAAGACACAAAGATACCCACTTTAAATGCACAGGTGATAAATACTTTGAAGACATCACTAACACACACCAAACAATGGACTCCCGGCAGTCCACCTCATCAGTAGGGCCTGAACGGGGACAACCATTTAATTTAAAAAACGCTTATGCAAATCAAAATACTGACCTAACCCAGAATCCTGACACACCTGTCATGGCTTCAGAGCCATTAACCTCTACGGCTAATCGGTATTAATAAGATGCGGGGCAGCGCAGCAGTTTTTGACATTTTGTTTGTTGCTCCTGCCACCTGTAGAAATTACGCTTCATTAGCGCCAAAGACCTCTCATTAACTGCTTTGCTGTCATCCCTGCTATTTACAGTCCTAACAGGTCAAACACCTTCCTCTCTTCAGTCCTAGTTTGACATTTGGTCCAAGCCCAACACTGCTAGTACAAGAAAAAGCTGCCTCCTGCCTGCCTGGGGACAAGATGCCAAAAAGCAGGTAACAAACCTACACAAAAAAAAAAAAAAAAAAAAAAAAGGAAACGTAAGTCCAAAAAACTGTTACCAAACCTAAAAAAAAAAAAAAAAAAAAAAAAGAAGTGCAACGTATGTGAAAAAAAATTGCTTTCACATACAGAGAGATTTCATCTCATGTTTGATGTAAAAGAGAAATAACTGAAAGTCAGAAGCATAACTTTTTAAGAGTTACTGCCCTAAAAGATGTCTTGATTTCCAGAGATACCGGTGACCAAATGGACATGGGGAAAAACCCACAACAAACAGCCAGTCACATTATTTATCCTCAAACAAAAAGGCTTAATCAACTTATGTTCTCTTATTCTATTGGGAAGGGAAAATATTTGGAATAGAAACAGTATTTCTACAGCGTTTAAGTGCCTGACAAATATTTGCACACATCTTTGGTTTATAGGAAGTTCAGGACTAAGCTGACCAAACCCACATTTTAAAGGCAGGAAATGGTACCTACCACCTTGGGTAGTTTGATTTAAAAAAAAAAAATTAAAGAAAAAATCTTCTGGAAATGCTGAATAAATTTCATTTGCATTACCTACCACAATCACACCTGTATTTTAACACTGCATAACCTTAACATATATTTAAATATTGCTGATAGGTAGCAAAACCTTATTTCCATTCCACGAAACGGGAAGCCAGAGGCAAGAGATTAAATGCTCACCAAAAAAAAACCCAAAAAAAACCCACACACCAAAAAAACTAGCTACCAACAAATCAACTTTAAAGTGACCAAAGAAATGCAGTTATGCCTCCAACTGCTGACAACCTTCACCGCCCTTAGGTCATGCTTCTTCAACTTCTTTGCTTAAACATTTACATTCACCCAGTAAATATTACAACATGCAACAGAAAACACATATTGAAAAGTCACAGGTCCAGAAGCACAATGGTCAACAATAAGAACTAACTTTTACTGGTATAAGATACAAACGTTTCAGAAGCCAAGAACAGCAATAAAGAACAGTATTTACTTTTTAACTGCCTTAAAGCAAGGACTTGCTAACAAACAAATTAAAAATGAAGTGAATCAAGACCGGACAAATCCAACGCATGCATCGTATAAAAATTGGTGCATTCAAGTCCTAAAGCTTAACACTGCGCAAAACCACACCTAAAATGCTGCTACATCAGACCCTGCGTATTTGAAATGGTTTACATTTACCACTTAATCTTTGCCGTTTTGGTTTTCCTCCCAAGTGCTTAGCTGACATAATGAAAAAGACAACATAACTCTATCTCCCCTTCTAATCAGCGCTATGGAGATGAGTTTCATCACGCATGAGAGGGTTTAAAATTTTCATTTGCATTTTTAAGATGTTCTTAGCCTGACCTAGCACTTACAATACCTTTGTTCTAAATCAGATATTAAAAGATGGTCCATGTTGCACCAGATGCAACAGCAGAACGCTGATGTGGCACGAAAGGAAAGCCAGTCTTATCTCCAAGAGAATACTACTCTCTGTAGCAAGAAAAACACAGGTTATATCTCCTCTGTAGCACCTTATATTATCAACCAATGAAAATCAAATCAGATTGCTTTTTTCCTGAACCTTTGAGAGAACCTCCATACAGAGGTATTTTGCATTTTCAACCAGGAAAGCTTAGGTCTGGCTGTACCCACCCCTCAAAAAAAAATAAAAATCAAGAGAACTGCAATAAAAGAAAGTAACTTGCTGTCATAAAATAGAGGAAGTAGAGTGTTTCAATCGTTTCCTGTTGAGAGGGGGGGAAAAAAAATCTGCTTGCAGTGTGGCAAGCTATTAGCCCAACTGAACCTAGAAATCTGAGAGGCCCGGTCTGACTATTAGGTGTCTAAGAATTCAGAAGTCGACAAACATCCAGTCTTATGGAGACTCAGACATCCTTAAACTGCAAGGAAAAAAACCCCACCTCGTTTATTTAACCCTTCGCTCTTCTGAAAGTTTGAATCACACCACCTTGCTTGCATTTGTAAAGTCTTAATACAGAATCGCAGAATTGTTGAGGCTGGAAAAGACCTCTGAGATCATCAAGTCCAGCCTACACATTAAGACATCTACATTCCTAAGAGCTCTCAGCCTGCTATTTTATATACTGAGTCCAGTAGCTCAAACACGTTTTACTGCCACGCTGATTCCCCTTCCCATCCCTCCTATCCAGCAGGCAACGACCCCACGTTTCGCATCAGCCTGACTGCGAAGCTTACAAAATAAAACCAAGCACAACACCACCACCACGGCATCTCCAGGTAGTTTTGCCAGCAGGAGCAGCTTTCAGAGAACCCCGAAAGGCACGAAGGGGATGCTCCGAGGCAGAGCTCGCAGCGATGGGCTCGGCTCTGCAACA
>NW_009710096.1:0-4246 GCF_000703405.1 Apaloderma vittatum | reverse complement strand
GGTGAAGCTGGCAATGCCTTTCTTCCCTATTGGCAATTAGTTGCGGGCAATAATTTCTTATCCTGAATGTTCTAGATTATTTTTTTTTCTCTCTCTCCCCTCTGGGGAGTGTTTTCCAGCTTGGAAGTGCAGCTGTGAGGGGGCACAAGGCTGCTGCAGGCACATCTGCCTTGGTGGGAAGGGTTGCACAAACTGCTCGGCTCAGGTCTCTGGGGTATATTGAAGCTTTGTCCAAATCTTGCAGATACTGTGTCATTATTTATTTAACCCCGTCGTGGAATTTAATCTTCCTGCCTGCGCTGAAACCCGCACCTTCTCCCAGGTGTCGAACTGTTTTCCCTGCCCTTGACCCACAAAATCTTACAGCTCTGGGCTGAGGGGGAGCCACTCAGGACCCCACCTCGCTTGCATCGCTTTGTCGCATGCCTCAGCCACGCGTTAAGGGATTTATCTACCTGCCTCTGCCGTTACCACCGATTTCTTTTTCATTTTTAATTTTGTGTTGGGTTCTGAGCCCCCCGGCGCCCTCCCTCAGCAGCACCTTGTATTAGGTGGGTCTGCAGGAGGAACTTTGTGACGCTCCCCAGAAAGGTTTCCAAACCTGATCTTTGTCCATAAATGATAGAACCGGCACATTTCCCCCTTTTCAAGAATGAAGGTTGCTCCGGATTTGCCACGGGCCACAAATGGGTGCTGAGGTCTGTTGGAGTCATATGAGCCACCGCTTTTATCTGAGCTCCCACGTGCTCCTGCAGAAGATCGGTTGGATTGCTCCCAAACCCAACGTGCCAGTGGGAAACATGAAGCAGAGCCAGGCAGCCTGGCCAGAGCCAGGTCAAAGACCAGAGTCACTTAAAAAAATTTAATTTTTAATCACTAACCCCGTCACCCTGTGTTACCTTAGAGCCTCCGATTCTTTGGGCAAAGGGAGGGAGCAATGCCGGGGAAAGAGCTGACGGGTTTGCTGATGTGTTTCCCGGTTTTTCTTTCAGCGGAGCCGAGTCCGTCTCTTCAGATGAAAAAGGTAACGGTAATTTTGCGAAATGCGGTGTTTCAGATAGGTTTGCTGTGAGGAATGCCCATCCTCTGGGATGGGAGGGGCAATGGAGCTGTTGGAGCTGGTCCAGAGGAGGCCCCAAAGGTGCTCAGAGGGCTGGAGCTCCTCTTTTGCGAGGATGGGCTGAGAGAGTTGGGGCTCCTAAAGGAGAGACCTTGTTGCAGCCTTCCCGTACTTGAAGGGAACCTCTAAGGAAGATGGAAGCAATCTTTTTAGCAAGGCCTGTAGCGACAGAACAAGGGGTAATTTTTCTAAATTAAAAGAGGGTGGGTTTAGTCTGGGTATCAGGAAGAAGTTCTTTACGATGAGGGTGGTGAGACACTGGCCCAGGTTGCCCAGAGAGGTGCTGGAGGCCCCATCCCTGGAGATGTTCAAGGTCGGGCTGGATGGGGCTCTGAGCAAGTTGATCCAGTTAAAGATGTCCCTGCTCACTGCTGGGAGTTGGACTGGGTGACCTTCAGAGGTCCCTCCCAACCTGATGCATTCTATGATTTTATGATTTATTCCCTTCCTCTGACCTGCGCAGTAGAAAAACGGTTGGACTCAGTGATTTCAAAGGTCTTTTCCAACCCAAACGATTCTAAAAACACCAAGAGAAGTTACTTTCACGCTTACATCCCCTGACCCTTTTCTCTTGCAGAGGTGGTGGCTGGCAGCACAGAGGAGGAGGAGGGCTCAGCCGAGGAGCACCCCACAGGTGAGCACGCGCGGGGCTCAGAGCTTTCTCTGCACATGGGGATGATAAAACCTCAGTGTGGACACCGCCGCAGCTCCTCGAGTCCCTTGCTTTGCGGAGCTGCTTTCTCTTCCACTTATGTTTGACGGAGTAATTTATTAAAGCCGCTTCTGGCACGTGCCCGTGAGTCAAGTCACTGCTGGGACACACCAGCTCCCACTGATGCTTCTCACGTGTGCGTGCCACGGTAAACCAGCATTTAACTGGGTGAACTGGGCCGAGCCATGGGTGAAGCTCCGAAATAGTCCTAGGTTGTGTAAAACATTAAAATTCAGCCTCTTGAACGTCACCCGTGCCCTTCAGAATGGCCAGGGTGACCCCTAAATCTCCTCTGATGCTGAGATTTGAGGCTCTGTTGCTCCTTTCAGCTTAAGGCTGCCTCAGTGTTTTTTCTACGTGGTGATATTACCCAACTTGCCGACCAACCTGATGGATTTAAACCTTCCTTTGCCTGTGGCATTGCTTTATTTCATTCTGCCTGTGACTAACGGGCTGTAATTTTGTTAAGGAGAGGACAGTTCTGAAAGCAGCTCCGGCAGCAGCTCAGAAGAGGAGGACTCAGGTGAGCATCGCGTTGCGATTTTTGTATTTTCTGCTTTTGGAAAAACAGTTTGAACTGGCCGCTCTGCATGAGAATGGTCTCAGGGTTGTTGTACGAGAGCGTTAATTCAGTGCTTGCGTGCTGGCAAGCAGAATGGTATTTTTTTTGCGAGTGAATTGTTTCCTAGCCGCTCCGGCGGCAGCCGACGTAGCTTTAGCCTCGTGGCCACAATACCCGCAGATGTTTTTACACCGCGGTAATTGTCCAAACACCGAGGGGCCGTAAATCTGCGTAAAAGTTGGCGGCAAAAGTGGCAAAACAGGATGGACAGGAAAAGAATTCAAGGAAGCGTTGATGAAAAGCCAGCGGTTTATTCTGCAAGATAGGTATAGCCTTTAGTTAAATCATAAACAAGGCTTTTGTTCCCATCAGATGCGGAGGAGTCAGATGGAGGAAGGTCGGGTGAGTGCGCTTTTATTTTCTTCTGAGGAGCCACAAGGGGTAAGAGATGCCCGAGGGCAATGATCCGTGACGGCGGGAGAGTTGGGAGGAGGGGTGGGAGCTGCGGGACCATAGTTTTGCCTAACATTTTATTTATTTACTTATTTATTTATTTGTTTATTTTGCTTTTTAACCCCTGTGATAATTTCTAGTCATTTGGGCAGGTTATGAGCGTTTTGGCAAAAGTCATCTCCCGGTGCTCAGCTTCATGCCCGCGCTGGGCAAAGCCTGCGCGTGCGGGGACTTAGTCTTGGGAATATTCTCCTTGATTTTTTTTATGTGGATGTAAGCAAATTAAGCTGGGGGGTTGTCCTCGCTGAACGTGGGAGCTGGAGGCTGAAGCGTTTGCCACAAACTTCTTTTTTGTAGATGGAGAACAGGAGGAGAAGGAATTGCTACCACCCTGCAATGAATCAGGTAGTAACAGATCTCTCGAGGGCTAATTTCTTTTTCCTGAGTGTTTAATTACTTTGCTTTTAATGAGCTGATCTTCCTGTTTTCTCACTAGGAGCAAACTGTCAGCCACCCCGTGAGCGCTGCAGAAATGAAAATGTACGTTTGTGAAAAAGAACAAGCCACGTATTTTGCATGAGAGAATTTGTAAACTATAGTTTCCTCTCATCACCTTCTGAAATATGTGCTTATTTATTTTTTTCCTCTGTTTATAGGACCAGTTGGAGCAAGTGACCCCTAGGAGACTTGCTGGAGGACAACATGTGTATGGATTTTATTTTTTTTTTAGTATGATTGGTGTACGTTTACGTTGTTCTCCTGGAGATACTTCTCTTTTTGGTGGGGATATTTCTCTTTTTGAAGTGGGGATATTTCTCTTTTTGAAGTGGGGAAAAGACTAACTTGCTACACAAATACCTTTTGAGTTATGCCAGAAGATGCCCCCAAATCCTTAAAAATAACCAATTTATGAGCAGCTGCCCGTTCTGCCTCTCGATCCTGGTCCAAGGAAGCTCTTAGGACACATTCCCTGCCTCGTCTCGCTGTGATCATTAACATCAGGGCACGTTTTCCTGTCTTGTTTTAGTCCTGACACACACGAGGGGCCTTGCCCTGCTTTGCAGGAAGGCTCAGCCTCCCCGTTGGCACTGATCCTGGGTTTTAATTTGGATGCCAGCCGCGTTCTCCCTCACTCTGCCCTGGAAGTTGTCATCAGCGTGTGGCGTGAGTGTCGTCCGTGGATTCTGACATCGATGGGAGCTGGGCTGAGCCCTTTATGTGAAAGCTGCTGCTTTGTTTGCAGGAAATGTTATGCAAAACGTTCGTGGCTGTTCTGTTGCGTGCGAGTCCTGCTGGCCAGCGACGGTTTAAACGTAGAAACCGGAGGGAAAAAAATTTGTTGTGGCTTCTGTGCTATTCAGATAAAGTGCCCTGCGCGTGTTGGGAAGGGAGTTTCTCT
>NW_009710095.1:0-836 GCF_000703405.1 Apaloderma vittatum | reverse complement strand
AGGGTTCTGCTGGGCAGACTTAGGTGGAAGGAGATATATAAAGTATATAAGGGCTGGCCACTTGGGTGGAGTATAGGACTACTGTCAGAGAATGTAGGGAGGCAATGAGAAAAGCTAAGGCCTCCTTGGAATTAAGACTTGTGAGGGAGGTCAAGGACAACAGAAAGGGCTTCTTCAAATACATTGCCGATAAAACTAACGCTAGAGGCAATGTAGGCCCACTGGTGAGTGAGGTGGGTGCCCTGGAGGCAGAGGACAGAAAGAAGGCACAGTTACTGAATGCCTGCTTTGCCTCCATCTACGCTGTTGGAGACTGTCCTGAGGTTCCTCAGTTCTCTGAGACCTCAGAGGAAGTCAAGATAAAGGAGTTTGCCCTGGTTGAGGAGGACTGGGTTAGGGATCAGTTTGAACAATTGAACATCCATAAATCCATGGGCCCTGATGGGATGCACCAGCGGGTGCTGAGGGAGCTGGCGGAAGTCATTGCTAGGCCACTCTCCATCATCTTTGGTAAGTCGTGGACAACAGGTGAGGTGCCTGAAGACTGGAGGAAGGGGAATGTCACTCCAGTCTATAAGGGCAGGAAGGATGACCCAGGTAACTACAGACCAGTCAACCTCACCTCCATCCCTGGAAAGGTGATGGAACATCTTGTCCTTGGCACTGTCTCTAGGCATATCAAGGATAAGAAGGTTATTAGGAGCAGTCAGCGTGGCTTTGCCAAGGGGAAGTCATGTTTGACCAACCTGATAACCTTCTATGAAGACATAACCAGGTGGATAGATGGTGGCCATGTAGTGGATGTGGTCTATCTGGATATCAGCAAGGCATTTGAC
>NW_009710094.1:7598-10872 GCF_000703405.1 Apaloderma vittatum | reverse complement strand
TGAGATACTTCCTGTAGAAACAGGTTTTAAGATCAGAATCTTAGACACAAAGGGGTCAACTGGCTTGCCCTGAACAACTCACAAAGCCTTCGCCACAGTCACTGCCAGAAAAAATAACTTCAATCTCATTCATCTACAAGGTCATCATTCTCAGAGGTCCAGACTTAGACTGTGCATTTTGCATTTCAGATAAGAGTTCACAACTTGCAATACTATACAACTAAATAACATTAACTGCGTAAAATTTAACCATTTCTTCTTACACACACTTCTTTAAGTCATAATCAGTAAAATCAGACTGTGTACTCGCATTTAAACCCTCAAATAGTCAGTCAGAGAAAATGTTTACAGCTGAGCATAAACATCTGAAAACAGCAAGCTTTAATGGAAATGCTGACCAGCCTTTCATGTATAGTTCTAAATAATGAAAGATTCCTGGCTGGCTTGCTCTCTCATTGCCATCTAACCATTTTTGTTCCATTCATTAGTGGAACATCATATAACTTAACAGAAATCAACATATGTAAAGAATGTTATCCCAGAGGGATTTCTGGAACACAGGAATATTTTTCTATACTTGGCAGTTTTTCGTAAGAGCTCATTTTCTAATCTACAGTAGTTGTTAACTTCACAAAGAAATGAATTCTCTTTCTGCAGGTTTTTAACCAAATGCCCTATTCCTTGGCTTTGTGTCTTAGCCTTGTGGATGTCTTAAATACAAATAAAAGCTCAAAATCCCACCCTCCAAGTTTCTGATTGCTTTTTTTAATAGCTTAGTCCCCGAAAGGCTCAACTTGTTACTGAAATTGTTTTCTTTAATGGGCATTTCATGCTTTTCCCCTAGATTATTTTACTTACTTGGAGTGGTGAATGCATGCCAGTTCAAAAATCAAACACTGGGGCAAAAGCTACAAACACATTGCCCAACATGTGGTCAGCATTTAAACAAATATATAAAGCAGAGAATTATTCTGAGCACTGGGGAGAACACTCTTCATTCAGTGTTACAGCAGATAAATTATCTTTCTCATAATTTAGATTATGCTGACAGTTTCATTATGTATTTCTAGGGCCCAAAGACACTAATAAGTGTTGTAGGCTTGTCCCAGCTCAGCATACAAACTAAATTCTGCCTTCAGATGAATGCTGAACAGACACAATGAAGGACAGATGTGTTCTATAGGATCTTGGCACTGTCAACTCTCACAACTTTTGAACTTTGAATTTATTTCAAAAGCCTGAAAGCTTATTTAGCTGACACTTGGAAGCGAGAGAGTGAGAGAGGATCTGATTCTTGCCCACACGTTTTAAGCCATTGTTGGATTGCTGATGTCGTTAGAGTTACTCCTGATTTACACTGCTAGAGTTACTCCTGATTTACACAGTCTATATACAACTGAAATAGAAATCTAAGGAATATTCTGCCAGATTTCTGATGTTGCATACTGCAGGGGACTATTGAACTTGCTAGAGGAAGAGAGAAAAAGAAACGATCTAAAGGCATGGTGGTTACTAAGCAAGTTCCTTAAGGATCAGCTTTGGGGCTGCGTTTGCTTAACTTTGTCAGGTTTATTATCTACATTGTCACAAAGTGCTTTTTGAGTGTTATCTTTCAGAATCTCATCATTTCAGAAGGATCTGTTATTCTACCAAGTGCTGACACTTTATCTGCATCAGTATTCTGTAAATAAATGCTGCAATTTCAATTTTTCATCTACCATTATGCCCTGAAGAAATCATCATGGTATATTGAACAGTAATGCATTCTATTGAAATGAATCCTTGAGAATTTAAGCTTCCAAGTTATTTCTTTTCTTTAGCATACTTCCTTCCTTCAGGTTTAGGCATTTAGCCATCTAGCAGCCCTAATTCCCCAGTAAGGCAATGGATAATAGAATCCACTTAAGAATGGTTCAAAACCATAAGATTCCTGGTTTAAATAGCCTTCTGAAAGGATCTGTCTCTCTACATTAAGTGGATAGCTTCATTTGCCCACATAACTAGGCAGCTGGTCTAGAATAATTTGGCTGTGTGTTGCCACCCTTAACTTGATGTTAGAAATTCTCGTTACAGGACATCTAATTTCCTGCACAAATTATTTCATTAAGTTGCTTGTAGTTGTTGCAGTCACCAGAGTGTGCATTTCATTTTCTTCAAATGCTCTTTGGAAGAAAGCACTTTTTTCATCATATTCCCTTAAAGTCATAGTCTGATTTGCCACATTTAGAGTTAAGTCAATGGACCTGTTGGCTGAGAAAAATAAACTTTATCTTTCCCCTTCCTACAACATCTTACCTCAACCTTCATTAAAACCTTAGAGATAACTTCTATAGTGTTCTTCAAGCCTACTTGGCATTATTGGAAGAGGACTCACAGGTCCTGTTTCTGTGGGAGGAACTACAAGAAAACCAGAGAACCTGAGAGTAAGATGGATATCTCTTACAAAGACCACTGACCTTCTAGTATTCATAACTTCTTTATTACTCCAACATCTAGCTGAAGAGTGAAGATTGTGCCCATTACACCAAAGAGGAAGAGTGAACTGAAATTAGTTCTATTTTGATGTGTCTTGTCTCAAAAACCTTATGTATATGATTTAAATTGTCCAAAGCAGGGATATGCAATCCTGAACAGACTTTTTCATTCGCATTCACCACTCTGTTGAACCCCACTGATAACCATGGAAAAGCTACAGGATTTCCAGGGAAGAAGAATCAAGATCATCAAAATGAGCATATTGCTCTTCATTTTTAGTTTCATTCTCAACTGCGTCAATAATTTTGGCTTTCTTTAAATATATTTAACTGATTTAAGATACACAAGCAGATCCCTAAATAAGGTGCAATTATTTCGAGCGCTTTTGTAAAAACTTCACACTAAAAGCAAGGAAGAGTAGCACCCCAGGAGAGCTGTCACAGTTGGTGTTGTTAAGTTATACAGTATTTTTAAGAAAACATTAGTTTCTAAATCTTGGTGGAGGCACTAATACGCTGTACAACTTTCTGCAGATTTTAATTCTGAAGTTAGTAGCTAAGGTTCTAGTCAGACTACTCAATTTTTATGTTACTCATCAGAAAACTCAAAGCACCAATAGACAAAATTGTTGATGCCTAGCAGCAACGTAAGTAGTAAGAACAATGTCTCAAGTCCTGCTTTCTGTTTCATTTATGCAAAGCTAATCTCACTGTTACCTTGACCAAAAAAAATGTCAGTACAAGTTTGAATAAGATTTAAGCAATCATTTCAAAACCGACCATGGAAATAATTAGTTAGG
>NW_009710094.1:0-7567 GCF_000703405.1 Apaloderma vittatum | reverse complement strand
CGCACTTTTACACTTCTCCTTTCTACCAACAGCCTAAAGAAAACAAAGCCAACTTAGAAGAGTCTCCAACAGGAAACAAATTCAGATTGCTGTGGGTTTCTGCATTCCCCCTTACTGCAAAAATAGCAAAACACAAGAATAAAACAACACCCTTTAGCCTAAAACCGCCAAAAATGAGATCCATGACATGTCTGTAGATTTGCTCATCTGTCATATGGGGGTTATTGTTAGCAGCTAAGTTAGAACTGCCTGAAAAAGAAGATGTTTGTCCTGCTCAGTCTCATACTGGAAAGAAAATTACCAGGAAGCACCTCTGTTCCACTTTTCCCCTCCCACCTTGCCAATATGTGTGAAAACATGAAAAAAAAAAAAATCAGAAAAGCAAAGTCTCTTACTCCATTATGCAAAAATCAAAGGCCAATGTGAGAAAATTTAATGCTATTGGTCTACTTATAATCTGGAGAAACAAGAAAAGTTCAAAAGAAATGTCTTCTGCAAACTGTGGTAATCGTTTTTGCTGTCTATCTATCAAGGAAATGAACACTCAGTTTGCAAGTGATTAAAAAATGGATTTTTTAACTCTACACTTTTTCATGCAAATTATTGTGAAACTTTGTGACGAAAATGATTTAATTTTAATTGAAAATAGTATTTTCCTGCTTTTTAATTTCATGTACATTTTCAAAATAATTAAAAATAAATATTAAATACAACGATGACTCTCCCTTGCTTCTGCAAAATTCTCTTCATATGTTCATCTGAATTCATGCATATAAAATATATTACTATTGCAGTTCATGTGGATTAAGTTATCTGCAATTTACATTGATAAAAGTAAGTACTACAAGTAGCTTACAACATAAAACACTAATTCAACTCCTTTTAAAATCAATGAGTAATACTGTAAATCTACAAATAATACAGAAATCATTATAGTATCTATAATAAATAATAAATGTAGACCATCTACAGTTTATCATTTAAAATTGACCTCAAGAGAATAGCAAATAGATATGGATTTTGATTCTATGCAATTTAAATTCTAATTTAAATTCCAGATTAATATCAAAGCTGGAAAATCATCTTGTCCGTATGGATTTTTACCGTTTTATATAATTCATGAATTAAATGGTATAATTTTTGCTGCACAGGACATCCAGGTCAGAAACCAAAATCCCTTATTTCCATATTCTTGCACATGTTTTTATAATGTTTACACTTGAAACTTTGCTTTTCAACGATAGTAGAGGAAATTGTGGACCATATAGTTTTATATGTAGGACAAACTAATCTTAAAAAGGATTGATTTTGTACTTCATTAAGCTATACGAAACTTTGGTGTGCAGCAGACTTATTAAGATGTTGCAAACTTGAATTAATAGCTATTATTTTACTTCTGTTTGGTAAATTGGAAGGTATGAAAAATTCCTTCTTTTTTGAAAGGCAAGACTGTAAGATGACTGAAAACCAAGTTGGACAACTGCTAGTAAACTGGAAAAGAGAAAACCACTTCAGATAGAAAAAATTTTACTCTTTGAAAACTTTGGAATTATTTATGGTAGAAGGATAGAATCTTTGTCATTTGAGGTGTTAAATTTAAGACAACTTTAAGTGAGGAAATACTGCAAGATGCATTTTACCTTTGCAATGGAGTGATAATAGAAACATGAGTGTCACTCCTTTAATTTCACTACAAACAAAAGTATTGGAGAAGTAATTTTTTGCAGTCTTTACATTGGATTCTTTTTTTTTTTTCTTAGAAGTTTGGTGGCTCACAGAATCTGACATGGATTCTGGTGGTTTTAAACTCTTTTTTTATTAATTTATTCTATACTTTCCAGATGAAAGGCCCATATCCAGACCTTATAGTCAGCAGAGCTTGCAGGAATCTCGGACTTTGTCCTGCCATGTACATACAGTAAAATGCAAAAGAGGATCTGTAACACTGCACTGAAAAGAAGCTTATTCTTCTTTCGGTATCACTGATCAATGTTACACACACACAGATCTACACTGAATAGACCATGTTTGTCTAGTAGCTGGGTAGTCCACCTTGCATTCCTACTGCTATAGCAAAGCTAGCACGATATGTGATTATCACTTACTGTTTACAGGAAGTTTGAAAAATGGAGAATGAGTTAGGAAAAGGCACTGGAAATCAGGCTGAGTTCTGGTGGGAAAGCTACTTGCTGTTACGCCATCTATAATATTACTTATTTAAATTAAAAAATTGATAGTTCCAAACTGCATTGTCTTTAAAATTAATATCCAAAGACCTGCAAACTTGTATTTTGTAATTTTGTAAGCTCCAGGGAAGCTCTGTCAAAAATCAGTCTCCAGCACGATAAGTGCACTGAGGATATGTAACTAAAACAGTCCCTCCCTCAAACAGCCCACAATCTAGATACCCTGCGAAACCAATGGAAGACAGAGGCAGGCAGGTTTTCTTCAATGTCATTTACAAGGTTTAGAGTACTAGTTTTTCAACCATTTAGTCAGTGCTAGATGGAGAAAATTTGCAGACACAGTACAGAAAAGCTTAAGAAGGGATTTTGTGCCTGAGGAAGGAACAGATAAGCAGGCAATTGTGGCTGCCACTGCTGATAGAGTGAAGATTGAACCTTGATAAATTAGCAAATGTGACAGCGTGACACTAAATGCTTAGGGCTTGAAAAAGAGAAAGGGGTTGAAGATGATATGGTGGGGAAGGGGCAGCCAGGGAGAGTCAGAAAACACAGTCAGGGCATGGTTAGATCAACGAACTGAGAAGCTGATTCTAGCAGCAGCATGCTGAATGGAAATTTGTCTCGTTCTATTTTGCTCAAAATTTGTTTGCTATGAGAGATCCTACATTATGTACATGTCACCCTTGTTAGGGTAAGCTGCTTGTATAGCAAAAGTATCTGATATTTCTGAATTTTATAAGGATTACTTGCTAACTTTTAAGTTAAAACTTCTGCGTCTTTTTCTTTGGTTTTGGCTTTTTTTTTTTTTTTACCCTCTTTTTAAAAATTCCAGACTAGTCCACAGATTGAAAAAATCCAAGCCATCTATCTCCTCTGTAATCACTTCATTCCCACCAAGTGGGAAACCATCTTCAGGTACTTTTCCTGATGCTCTGTTAACAGTGAGATAATGAAGTTGCTCTGCCATTTTTAGAAGCCACCTTTGTGAGTGGAAATGAACAATGCAGAGAGAAATTGTGTTTACTTTCTACCATTTCCTCTGTTATTTAGGATACCAGCTATGACACAATACATGTGGATGTTGAATTTCTCCCTGAAATGTGCACTAATATTAGTTTGTAGATTTTATTTTGTTTGACATAAAGTTGTTTAATCCCTGACTTCAGTTTTACATAGTTCATGCATTTTTAGGCATTTCTCCTTGTGCACTGCTTGATTCGAATAGGATAGGATTTATCAAAACTGCTAAATGTCGTATAAAAAACTGATGGATATACTACCAAAATACACGTTTAGTAAGCTGACTGTCATATATAGTTTAAATGAATGACTAAGGTTATTCAACTGAGTACTATGAAAAATGCTCAGTCAGCTCTGGATTACAATACACTGATTCTACAGTGATTATTTCATGTATTTTTACTTCCTACCATTTATTTTTAGCTCCAATAGTTCTGAGGGGGAAAAAAACAAAGAGAACAAAAATAACTTGGAATATATTGATATGGACATGTTTCATGCACCTCTGCCTGAGTAAAAAACCAGAGGAAATCTCACCAAAACAGAATTTACCTTCTGATCCTCACTGTGGATTTAGCTACCTTGCTGCTGGCACTGCAGCCAAATCATCCCGTTTCCTGGGCATTTAGGGAAATTCATTCCCAAGAAATATGATAAATCCCTGGAGGTGGGAGCTGGAAATTTGACCTGTCCTGAGATTGTTGCTCTGCCTTCTGGTTCAAGTGTATAAGCTGCATCAAGTGCTCAGTAGCTTGACCAGCAGCTCTGTCTTTTTTCTCACCTGGCAAGGCGAGCTGAGGACAAGCTCTCTGTGAAGCCTCTGCCTTTGTAGCTGCTTTTTTTATGAAGTACTCCAGGCTGTCCTGTCCATACACTTTTGGTCAGTACACCACCTGGGCTCCTGCAGAGTCCATCCCCCAAGGGCTGCTAGGAAATTTGGCATCTGACTTTCCACTGATGCAACATTTGCATCAATAATGCAATCAGTAATAACGAGGAAATTAGTGAATATCTTCAGTGTTATGCTCACCAGAAACTTACCATTTACTATGTTTGGCTTTCTTTCCATAGTTTTAAAACTATCACATTGAAACACTATATATTAATTCCAGTTAAATATTTTTCCTTTTTTTTTTTTTTCTCTTTTAAAAGAAAACATTTCTGATTTCCTTTTTTAATTCCTGGACACAAACCGAAAAAACAAAGTTTGTTGTTTGGGTTTTTTTTCCTCAAAGTCTTGGCATTCTGATTAAATCTATAGTAATTCCACTAAATAAAAATCATCAAATGCCTTGTGTACTTTTGGCTGACTGTGTAGGAGTGAGGACAGGGGGAGAAACATATTCTCAAAATTAATTTTAAAAGATTTTACTTACATGTGGGTGTGAAACACTTCTTTAATGCTGCAAAATCTACTCCCTACAAAGGTCTGTCTTGAGCATGTTGTACTTTATAAAATCCAATATTTTTTTAAAGAAAAAAAAAGAGGAAAAATAAAACCAAATAAATCCCCCAACCTGTAATAAAATTGAATTGCAAAAGTCATAGCTATACTCAAATTAGGATATCTCTGAACACAATTAAAATTATACTTTCTCCTTTATGTTTGTACAGGGCAGAAGGTGCAAGATTCCTGGCAGCAGAATGGTGAGGCAGGAAGATCCTTTCAGTACAGCTGCAAACTACAAGTACGGGAGGGTGTGGGGAGGACAGCTGGAAGCTCAAGAAGAAACAGGGACATCGTGGATCACACTTCCTTCCTAGGCTGCGTCTGGAGCAGCAGGGCTCTTTATAATAAGTTTAGAGCAAGCTCCTACTCACCCACTGTTACCTTTTCTAATACAATATCTCACAGTCTCAAGAACTCTCCGTGGGAAAACAGCCAAATCTGAAGGAAGAGAATATGAAGGAGGCATGAGAATTGCCTTGAAATACACAAAGAAGGGAGCAGGACAGGAAAAAAAAATAAAAGAAAAAGATAAAAGAAAAAGATTAAACTGCAGCAAAGACAATTTCCATTAGATACTATGCAGAACTCTTTTAACAATGAGGACAGGGAGTCTCAGCAGTGGATTACTTGAAAAGGACTATACTCCGGCAAGCTCTAAGAGCGATTTAGACAAGCATCTGACAGTAATGACATGACTAGTGCTTGTGCAGCTTTGGCACGAGAAGATGAACTATATAAGTCTTCTAGATTCTTCCCAGCTCTATGAGTCTGTGTGCAAAACAACAATCAAAGTTAATCTGCATTTGTAGGTTTGTTCCTGCTAAAAATAAAGGCTAGGATAAGGTGAATCTGAAACTGTGGCTCTTAATGTATATACCCATGTTGTTCCTACTGACAGGGTTTCTCTCCATGTCAAGAAGAAGGAAGCTTTATTTGCATCTTCTCATTCAGGTTGAATAAAGGAAAATTATTAGAGTTCAGTTCCTCCGCATTGCAGGATCAAGAGCTGAGTCAACCCTGCTGGGATTCAAGCCACGTTTCAGGGAGTCTTAAGTGTGTCATATCTGATGCTTAAATGTCTAACCAAATAAAATTTCTGCTGGGGCATGTAGCAGTGAGTGGTCAGATTTTATGGTGTTTCTGTTTGAAATTCACCCACGGGTTTGAGAAATTCCTACCTTTTTGCTACCACAGAGCATCTGTTATGTTGATCTATTTACCTCTTCTTTTCAAGAGCATGCTAATGACCAGGATTTCAATGTTTTTCATAGTGATTTTATCCTCAACATGATTCCATCGAGATCTGCAAATGTCTGAGATTTATGCCTGCTCAGTATCTCATGCTCAATTATTAATTCACTAATATCTGTAAAGTGCTTTGAAGATGAAAAACATTACATTGTAGAACTGCTAACTGATGCCTGGATGCTACTATTACAGCTGCTGAAGCTGTTAGAAAATATGCTTGGAACACAACCCCAAAGGCACATGGTGAGGAAAGGTCATCTAGGGCAGCAGTCCATGCAGAAAGGAGTAAATCATACTGAAATTCTAGAACTACACTGGGTTTTTTTGCTTCAGAGTCCAAAAATAATTAGAGTTATCAGAGTAGATTTTTTTCTTCAAACAAAATATGTTTAACTATTAAATAGAACAAAAGGAAAAAAATCAATACATGGAATAATTTAAAACAATAAAGTGAAAAGAATTTCCCACAAGCTTTGGGAAGGCAGGGCCCTGTGGTTTCTAGCGTTCACTCCAATTAATGGATAGGAAGCTAAGTTTGAATGTGAAAGCGCAGTTGGATGGAACAGTTGGTCAGTTATAGACAATACAGAGAGGCCTGTAATGGCCTTTAGTCTCTCTGAGTATGGAACAGTATGGTGTGGGTTTGGCTATATCACTGGTCTGCTTCTTCTCTGGGAAGATACCTATTTAACCCATCATGACCTTTAGGTGAGATGAAGCCAGAAACATAAGTCAACATCCAAGATTTCAGCAGGTAGGTCTTTGCCTCCAGGATCTACCATCTAGCTGCTTGCTATGAGAGCAATACTTTCTAGCATCTTCCTTCGTTCCCCTCAGGCCCACTCTCCAGCTGGATTACATCTGAGAGTTGCTTTTCTCTCTGTCTGACATAGGTACAGAAAGAAGAATAGGCTTGCATTGATTTTTCACACATCACGCTCCTACCCACACAGACACACAGTACTGATCCTAAGATACTTTGGGCGTTTTGCTACACTTTACATGTGTGTTGCTGGTTACGAAACACTGCTCTCTACTACAGGATTGCAAATGTTGCTGACCCAGTCCCCTGCCTCCTCTGTAGAGCATTACCTTTAAGAAAAGCTTGAAAGAGTTGTTTGGCTCTGAAGAGAGACCAGTTGAAGTGATTAGATACAGCTTTGACCCCAAGTGTCAGGCTCCTTTATTTGAACAGCAGTCACTGCATGAGCTAAAACTACCCTGAGAAGAAGAATTGAGCAGATAAAAACCTCACCAGAACTGAAAGACTTTAGAAATGTGGAAGACAACCAGAGAAGTTTAAACCCAGTGCTTCCCTTTGTATCTGCAAGAAAAGGAACCAAAAGGGACACAAAACAAAAGTCATGAGGACTTACTATAGCTTGTTCTGAAGCACTTGAGGTTTTTAATAGTTTCAGTCAACTCAGCCAGACAAGGCCAACACTGAAGCTGTAATGCAGGCATTTGAGAACTGCACGCCACATAAAAATAGAATATATGAGTAACACAATTTTAAGCAAAGGATACTATAAGAACTTGACAAAAATCAAGAAGTGGCTTGAGCCAAGACTTAATTTTAGGTGGTGTAGTCCTTGATAAGAGGCAAAACACTGAACGAGATTTGGAAAAAAAGACTGTCGTGGTTTGACCCTGGCCAGCAGCC
>NW_009710093.1:0-20521 GCF_000703405.1 Apaloderma vittatum | reverse complement strand
TGATCTCAGAGGTCTTTTCCAGCTTCAACAAGTCTGTAATTATATCAGAAGTAGGAAGAACAAGACAGTCTTCTGTAGACAACACATCCTGTGCTCTATCCTCATCTCATCAAAAAATGCATTAAAATCAACATTCTGCAAAAATGTTTTTGCAATTAACCTTCTAGAGTAGGGTCTCTTAAATCAACCTTAGGTAGTTGCTGCCATGTGGGATGGGCAGCAGCAGAGGAAAGGGAGGAAGAGAGAAGCACCAGATCTTACTTTACCCCAAGCAGAAACATGCTGCTTCAGAGGAACAAACAGCCAATGGGGTCCAAATTTGGGTCCAAATCCTTCTCACCAGTCTTTTGGCCACCCTGGAGTTGATCTCTCCTCCACTCTCAAAAATATCAGTATATTTTTTGTTTTGTTCCAGCATGGGACAGAAATGGCTTTTAAAACCCTGGCTGTGCCCATGAAGTGGAGCCATGCTGCCCACCAGCCCTCACCATGCCAGCACAGAGAGTCTCAGCTCCTGTTTCACCACACTGCAAGGAGACAGATGATGCAGAGAAATTACAACTAACTCCCAGGCTGCCTCCCTCAATTGAGCTTTGCAATTGAAAGAAAGATATCACATAGTAATATTCTGATACATTTTGCGGAGTAGCAGGTGACCTTTAATACCAGAGGGCAGGGGAGCAGATTGGCAGGGGATGTATGAAGCAGGCACATTCTTTTTGCTTCATGCGCTGTCTACACAATGATTTTAAACAAAGCTGCCCACCCTCTTGCCATTTAAAAGTTCAGCTATTTTACCCATTTCAGGATGAAACACAAGGTGATGAACTTGCCTGCCAGATAAGGGCACTAATCCAGCACTGGGCTGGCTGGCACTAAGCCCTGCCCAAAGCCCCATTAACTTGATTAAGACTCTCTAAACATTCATGTCAATGTTAGTGGGTCATGACGTAAGACTGGGATTTTTGTGCTGGCTCCCACAAAGCAGACTTATTTCTATTATAAATTCTCCAGCTGTGTATTCAAGAAAGATTAGTCTGTGTTTACTGGGGAGAGGAAATAAGATGACCAAATGAATGTCTCTGTGTGATGCCTAGAGATTTCAGGAAGGCATGCACCAACAGAACCTGCAAATCCAATGATGAAACGTCATTTGTATTACTCAGCTCCTTACCATGGAAGCATTTACCATGTCAATTTGCTATAGTCATAGCAAAGAATTTCCTGATTGATGCAGTTTCACACAGGGCAAAGAATTAACAAATGGTAAATTCCCAGTCTGCAAATCTGAGCATTTCCCAGAAGCAGCAAAAGAGAAGAGACACATCAGAGCAGACTAGTGATCTGGTAGATCATCTTCCACGTGATATTGAAAATACTCTGTGGTTTTGGATATGGACCTCCTTAGCTTTAACGATATGTCGTCTAAGATCTTGCGTAGCTAGAACAAGATTTACAGTAAATGGGGTTCCCTGCTGATTCCATAAGAAATGAGCATCTAGCCATGGTGCAAACAAATCAAGACCCCATGGAAAATCACCAGACGATCTACAGTACCAGAAGTCAGGACATTCAGTTTCGGTTCCTGTGAAGAAGTTGAACTAGTTTCTCCCAGCTGAGTCTGTCTTTCTCTTGAAAACGCATCAAGAACCTTCCTGGCAAATTAGCCTTTTCCTCGTAAAATTGTTTAATCAAGATTTCCCATGCAGCTGGCTTGAGTGCCTCCTTCCTATTGCATTAATATATGCAAACGGATGGCATTATTGATGCGAGCAAAGGAAAAAAGGTCACTGAAGAAAGTTTAATTAGAGTCTGAATTTGAGCAAAAGTTAGCTGAACTGAGACATATTGATTTGCTGAGCTAGTTCTCGTTATTAAAAAATCCCCACAAGTTTACCTTGATATTGAACAGAGACAATCCTTCAGATCACACTATCACACCTCTCTAACATTTCTAGTCACTTGGGAGATTGGTTAGGCTAAAACCAACAGAAAATAACTACAAATGAGTAGAGGTTTCCAGCCTGACATAGGCAGAGCTCCTGCCCTTGATGAAAGATCAAAGCAGATGCTGTTGCTGCATAGCACCCTTCTGTGGGGTAAAGAAGTCATAGCCATCTGTGTAACAATTCGCCTTTCAGAGCAGGCTAGGAATGGCAGAGTGCTTAAATCATGTGATTATCCAGCTAATACATATTAAAACAATTAATGATGAAAAATGAAAGCATCACATATTAAGTAAAGGAAGGAAGTAAAGAAGGAAGAAAAAGAGAAGGGGTACAGTCATACCAGCATTGTAGATAGTGTGGGAAAGGGAAAAAAAATACAACATTTGGCTTTTATTCTTTTAACCTTAGTACAAACCAGGGGATGGGGACCCAGCAGGGCCTGTGACCTGCTCAGGAGGAGGTTACTTCTCCCATTACTTGCATAAGACATCCTTGAATCTCAGCAAGGATTTTTGGGTGAAGTTTTAAAACGTGTCCCCAGGGGAACAGGTCACTTCCACCGAAGGTCACAGAGCTCATTTTCTCTACTTAGCCTTCTTCATTTTCAAAGCACACTTTTTCCCCAAATGGAGAGATGTTGCCTGCACATTAGCTCCATCACACGTGTGACATGACAGGGATGCAGTTGCTAAGTGACTACCTGTGGTGGGGTCAGGACTTTATAAGAATGTTTGTAATCATCTGAGAGGATGCACCCAGCTGAGAGTTGAATCTGGTGCAATAAGAGAGGAAGAGAAACAACCTGCACAACACCTATGAAGTTTAATCAAAAAGAAACTGCTTCTAATAAGTTGTTTCAATATCCTGAACAATCTGATAAACAATGAGATGCAAAGCATAAATACAAAGCACCTAGAAGACAGGTAAGGTTTTTAATCATGGCAAATTCTAGCACAAGACCAAAAAAATTGGGGCAAATACTGCCTAAGCAACACAGGAAAGATAGCATCAGATGTGAAGAGCTAATTGAAATTATCCTAGTGTAGCTAAAATAATTAAGTTGGAGTTTAGTTCTAATAGGAGCTAATTCTCTTCTGAAGGAGGCTGCCCTCCAGCAAGAGCTGGGCAGCATCTCTCCTCGAACCCTGTCAGCCTGCACCGCTGCACCACATCCACCCATTTCTCCACTTAAAATCCTCATTGCCATGAGACTGGAGACTACCTTTCTGAAAGGGGTTTCAGGATCCTGCTCATCTCTGAAATCTGAGGGCTCTGCAATTCAAACACAGCAAATGTCTACATGGCATGGAACTGAAGAAAAGGCAGCCCAGAAGCAGAGGTTTGCCCCATCCTAAGTTGACACCAGAAAGCAGCAAATGGAAAAGCCATGCTTTTGGGGCTGGAGAGTTTTACTTCAACTATTTCCTCAAAGAAAGGTCTTCCTCCCTAAAACAAGGGTGCTTCAACCTCACCCTAAAACCAAAGGCATGGAGCAAACCCAGCAGCTCCTCAGGTAGCTGCTGATTCATATACAGCAAATAACCTCAGAAAGACCTGGGTCCCTTCACCTCCTCAGAAAAGGGGTTCTTGTTACACCCCTCTCTTTTCAGCCTTGTTTCTCCGTTACCTTTCCACCCTCAGTCCTCTACTAGTTGCTCCAGCTCCTGCCCACCAGCATCAACCATCATTTCTCTCTGTGCCTGAGGCTCATATCAATCGACGCCTTGCAGCTCTTATCTTAGTGCATCAGCTGCTAACTCATATTTTCCCACTAATCTTCCTGAGCCAGAGGGTTAAAACCACTTGGTGCTCATCTGCATGAGGTTCTTCCTCCCTGCCCTGTGGTCAGCTTTGGCCACTGACTTCCAGAAGCACCAGAAGTCAAGTGCCTGCAGGCTGCAATGGTAGGAGTAATTGCACTGGCCCTGCGGAGTTCAGCAACTTTGATTTTGCTTGATGGGAGAAAAGGATGTTAGAAATATTCCAGCTTTGATCCCAGCTGGTCAAGTAAATTTTTAAAGTATGAAATGGAGCAAAAATTGTGTTATGAGGGGAAGAGATTTTTTTTTTTCCATCAAGACTGTGATGTTGTAAATAATTTGCTGAAGGCACCTGAGCTGGAGTTCACAAGCATAATAGGAGGAAGCCTAAATGATGCTCTGAGCTGTTAGAGAGCACAAGGGGAAACTCCATTCAGTCAAGGAACTTTTGCAATGAGAAATCACACTTTAAAGGACATCCTTAGAGTCACTGAATGAAGATGAGAGGCTGAACCCATATTTAGTTATATCCCTAAACAACAGCTAACAAAGTGCTTCTAGATGATTATTGAAAGCAGAGGCAAAGCAAAGGTACAAGTGGTGACCTCTCCATGAGAAAGAGAGTTACACACAGCAATGAGGAACAAGCTGTGGACTCCCATCAAATACTAGTGTCATCTCCTCTGAAATCACCTGACCACTCCTGCACAGTTTTCATGCTGTGGTAATTAAAATGCAGGCTGAGTTCTTGTTGGCTTCCCTTGGCTAAGTCAAGTGGCTAAAACCCACTCATAAACGCTCTTAAAGTTCAGTCACTGCTGTTTGTACAGCAGAACCAGGAACAAAACATCTTGGAGTCAAGAAATCGAGGTGCCTGTTCTAATCCCCCACAGTGGCAATCAGGCTGATCTCAAGCTCATCTTCCTCTAACTGAAAGTTATATTTTAAAAAATGTACAAATAATCTGCCCTCCCTCTTCAACACATTTGAAAATAATATTTCTTTCCTGCATGTGACTTCAGCTTTTTGAGATAATCTCCATAACTACCAGGCAGAGCTGAGCTTTCTGCAAGACTGAGCTTCCTCTGATTTCTAGGCGCACCTTGCACACAGGCTTCTCTGTGCTAGGAAAATCTAACTGATCTATTTGCTAAAATCCAGCCAGGAAGGACACCCCAATACAAAAAATTACAACACAAGTGTGTGGCCAAAACAGGCAGGATGCAGAAACAACCACAAACCGTGGCTGAAATACAAAGAGTAGATTTATTCCTGCTACCTGAGAATCTAAAGAATCCTTGAAGCAGCACCCAGGTGAGGCGCACAGGCAATGGTCATATGAGCAGCTCAGCAAGCAGCAGCACAGGCTTAACAAGAGCCTTCCTTGCTAGAAAGCGTGTGGTATTTATCTCACTGCCTTGTTAGGTTTTACTTGCTGCTCTGCCTGAGCTCCCAGGACATTACGATAGCTTTATAGGGCAGGAATGTGAGAGATACTCCCGCAACATCGATCCCAGGCCTTTGTTATCTAGTCCCAGGTGTGCTACTTGTCGAGCACACAAGGCCAAGCAGTACCGCAGTGTGATGTGTGTCTTTTCAGACACCTCAGGTACAAGTTGCTTGAGCATACCTAGAGTCCTCCTCTCCAATCTTCCCCTACAAGAGGGAACATTTCCAGTATGCGTAGTTACTGCAGAGAGACAGATTTTTAGTCTTAGTGTTAGAGGTATGGATGCAGAAGAACAGGTAACTGCAGAAATTAATGACACCTCTACCCTTCGCTTCTAGACTTTGGACTTTTCACAAATCGAAGATCTACTAAAAATTTGAAATCACTTGAACTTGCAGTTTTTCATTTTACATACTTCTTGTCCTATTGTTACAATATCCTGATTTATTCTGGCTGTGGACTCCTTCCATCGCACGATGCTCCATGTCAAATCCTTCCCTGAAAATGTGATATACTAAATGGAACAATACTACACCAGGCATAAGTCTAATAGACTCTCATTCATTTCCAGGCACTCTAGAAAGCTAGCATGGTCTCTGCAGTGCCCCAAGAACAATCTACAATTTTAATGTAGTTTTGTCAGAAAATATTAATGCACCTTATGGTAACATAATGAGGGAAGGCTTAACCCAGCTGCATGAAAATTAAAGCAGATTAATATTATTTCACAGGATCTAGTCGTTTTGCAAAGAAGTCATTTGCCTGTTTGCATGCTAGATTTGAAGCTACAATTTGATGTGAAATTCTACTTTCTGGTAAAAAATGTCTACATCTGACATGAAGAACTTGAGCCAACTTGTGCACTGATAGTCTGTGGTTTTAAGAAAGTTGCCATGTGGACTAGCTATTAGAAACATCAGAAAATCTTGTGATGGTGTAACACATAAAAGCTGCTTTGGACTGTGATTTCAGGTGAAGAGTGCTGTTCAGAATCAATGTCCCTGCATTTCACGGTTTGCTGTTTTCAAAGCTGGAATAAATTCTTCCACACTGTGCTTGTGCAAAGGTGCTCTACATCAGTTCCCTAAATTTTGTTTCTCCCCTTGCCTTTGCATGTTTTGGCTGCTTCCTGACTTCTGACATCCATCCCCTGATGCCTTCCACACCTCCTTTACCCTACATGAATTCACCTAAGAAAGGGTGTTGTGTGAGTTTTTCTGTCTTTAATTCTCCACTGTGCCAGGGCTGGAGCTTGGGCCCACTGGAGTCATGGAAAGGGGAAGTAGCCAGAAAGGTCCTGAGCTATGGAGACAGAGCAAAGCAGAAACAAGTAGCAACAGCTGCTGGGAGAGGGGTCCTCTTTGCACCACTCCTTGCACAAGGTTCCATTCAAATTGCATTCCACATCTGTGCACGTACCTCTGGAATGACAGGTGCTCCTGCATGGGTCTGCAATTCTGATTGCCTATGATCAGCACGGGTGGTATGTGTATGTACTCGTTTTGGCTGGGCTAGCCCAGCTATAGAGCATGAAACCTTTAATCTCAGGGTTGCATGTTTGAACCCCGCATTGGCTGCCAAAATGGACTGTCATGGTTTAAGCCCAGTCGGTAACTAAGCGCTACATAGCCACTTGCTCACTCCCCGCCCGGTGGGATGGGCAAAGAGAATCAGAAGGGTAAAATTGAGAAAACTCGTTAATTCATATAAAGAGAGTTTGACAAGGAAAGAAAAAGCTGTGAGCACAAGCAAGGCAAAACAAGGAATTAATTCACCGTTTCCCATTGGCAGGCAGGTATTCAGCCATCTCCAGGAGAGCAGGGCTCTATCACATGTAATGGTGACTTGGAAAGACAAACCCCATCACCCTAAATTTCCTTCCCTTCCTCCCTCTTCCCCCAGCTTTATATGCTAAAAATCATGTCATATAGTATGGAATATCCTCCTGGTGAGTTGGGGTCAGCTGTCCCAGCTGCAGCCCCTCACAACTTCTTGTGCACCCCAGCCTTCTTGCTGGTGGGGTGGTGTGAGGAGAAGAAAAAGCCTTGAGGCAGTACAAGCACTGCTTAGCAATAGCAGAAACATCACCTAATTTTCGACATTGTTTCCAGCACAAATCCAAAACATAGCCCCGTACCAGCTACTACAAAGAAAATTAACTACCCTAGCCAAAACCAACACAGAATGTTACCCAGAAAGAAAGGCCAGGAGCTATTTGAATTGAAGGATGTATTTTTTTCTCTTGTCAGTGAAATGCCTTACCTCTCTGGAATATTTCACAATTTAGTTTTGTAGTTCTCAAAAGAAACACTGGAGAGCCTTTCTTCTTGTTGGATAGAAAATTATCTGGAAGGAGGACAAAGTTGTTACCATAGTACAATCAAGTGATTCCTACAGGATTTAAATGAGTTATAGAAATCAGACAGCAATGTTGCTAAGTCCAAAACAGCACAAAGGTCTGTACATTTTGGGGAAAACAGGCCTTTCAGAGCTGCTGGTAAAGACAACCCTGCACGCTCTCTGCATGACACAGCCCTGCTTGCTGGAGGCCCAGACTGAAAAATATGGGTCTGCAGATACATTTCTGCTTCCTTTGAAAAATCTCCTTGGCATCCATTCCCCAGCCAAACTGATTTCCATTTACCATGTCCCTGAGCACCTTGGCTGAACAGAGAGGAGCAGGAAGGAATCATCCATCTCAGCAGCCAGGCAAGAAACTGGGAGGGAGAGAGGTCCAACATGCCTGTTGGAAGACACTCAAGGAATCTCCTGCAAGGACAGCAGAGCCCCAAACCCAGCACCATCTACCTAGGGAGCCTCACTCTCTCCAAACCCAGCACATAGTGAACTGCAAATCCCAAGCAATGCTGTAAGACAGGCAATTGCTCTGAGATACTTGGATCTGTTTGCTTTCCCATTGCTTCATGTAATTCATTAAAACTGCAGGATTTTGTGACAGTCTTTTCAAGCACCATAATGACTCAAGTAGAAAGACAAACACAGAAGGAATTTCGTGCACCACCGTAAAGGCCCTTACAGAGCAACATCTTGAAAAAAGAATAAATTATAAGTAGCTGAAAAAGCAGGAAAGGAAGTGAAAAATACTGGTGATGGAAGTGAGAGAGTGCAACAGAGTGAACACTCAGCAGCTGGGAGGATGCTGCAGGGCAGGAAAGTCAGCACACAGGAGCTGGCTGGCCTCTGTCCTGCAGGTTTCTGTTCTGGCTATGAAAAAGCCTGTCCTTGGCAGCACAGTGAAACTGGTCCGAGAAGACATCTCTGCCAACGTGTCTGCCCAGGCGTGCCCAAGGATGCTATGTGTGCCTCTGCTCTACCTACCACAGCTCCTCTGCGAGTGGACCAGAGCTCCCCAGTGCCTCCAGCCATCACTTCAGACAGATTTCACTGGCTCTTCAACCAACCATGAGAATGTTATTTACAAACAACTCATCAATTATCCACTTGCTAAAAAAGTAGAATCAATCAGACACGTTCTGGGTTCCCTGGGTCAGTGAAACATTCCCGGGTGGATGGGAGCAGCAGTGGATAGTTCTTCACATCTCCTGTCTTTGTGCTGTGGGATCAGAAGCCTCATACTAAAACTGTTTTTATTCTCATCTGCTTGCTTTTCATATTCTGTTTCAGATCTGAGAACAGTTTAAAGTCCTGATGTGCAGTAAATACATACTGTATGTCGATAAATTATTAGTCACCTTATATAGCATGCCATTTGATGAATCCATAGAGAGCTACTTACTGTTCCCCATCACAAATAAAAGGCCATTTGCTTAATAACTTTACACCAAGATGTGTTTTGTGAAGCACACACAAAGCGTCATTGTTTACGAGTCTGGGAGAATATCCTTGATCCAAGAAAACATAAAGCCTACTCAAACCTACTGCCAACTCTGTGTGTGTTGCTCTTTGGAAAAATCTAGTTTAATGAATGTAAGGCAGAGTGTCCCACATGAGCCATGGCGACTCTTGTCAGTCCCACTTGCCACCTCACACTGAGCGTTACACAAACAGAGGCGCTGGGTACAAATAACATGAGCATCTGGATTTTCCCTTATGGAAGACTAGCAATAAATTGCCTGGAACTCAAACTCTCAGTTGGATTAACTCTCAGTAATTCCACACGTCTAAGATCATTCCTTGCAAAATCTACAAGAAAGCTAAAAATTCACCTCCGGGTTTTTCTGCTGACTTCCTTGCTTGGGCAACACTCTGCTTGGAGCTGGCTTGAACTTCTGTGCTGTTCATTCTCAATTCCTTTTGTTACTTATTAGGAACCTACTCTGAATTTAAATTTCTTGATTTAAAAACAACAACAAAAAGGAGAGATAAATTATGTAAAACTGGAAAAACTTCCAGCTGTGCAAGATGACAACAAGCAGTGGTTCTCTCCAAGTCCAGAATGTCTTTTATATTTGTGTTTTAGGAACTGATGAGAGACTCTGCATTTTTTCACAGCCTCAAAATTGAGATCTAAAATCTGAAAAGTGCTGCCTTTAAAGTGGTTGGGTTATTAACTTCTGTGCTCTGACTATTTCCTAAATTAAATCTTATTTCCAGAAGCAGGCATCTTTTAGTAAGAAGCTCAACTTGGATAATCAAGAACCACCCACTGTAAAATGAATGAAATGTGTTTTCCAGAGATACAATGACTTTCTTTACCAGTACTGTGCCTCAACAAAATGGTGATACATCCCTGACCTGGCAAATGTGGCTTTGAAAAAGAAATGTCGTATTTTATTTATTGCAGACAGATGCAACTACCTGTTAAATTAAAGCAAAGTCTTAAAGAGTAATAAACAGTGAAGAAACAACAGACCTAATGGACCAACACTAAAAGCAGAGTCCCACTTCCAAATTGTCAGCACCAGCTGCAAACTTTAATGTTCCATTCAGAAGAAACTGAGTGAGTAAAAATGTGAAGGTAAGCTACATTCTTCTCTCTCTTCAGACAACACAACTTCTAATAAGAAAAAGTTAGAAGCCAGTTAAAGGATTGTTCACAGCATCTCTATCTCACTGTTGATGGGAGTAAGCCTTGTTTTCTGTCACTTCGTAGTGAAGCTTTTGGGATCCGGCAGACAGATCTACAGGACAAATTTGCCATTTTCTACAGAAGTCATCATTGCAGTGTTGGCCAGGTTAGGTGGCCCTGAAGTGAGCATGGCTGGAGCCAGTTAAGCCTCACCCCAGGCTTACTTCCAGGTTTGGAACCACCTTCACACAAAACACAGTTAATGAATCCAAGCCAATGCTCCATCCTGGGGATCCTGCATTCACCACCGAGCAGGAGACTTTAACAGGGAAATCTGACCAGAAAACTTCACTACAGAGTTGCAAATACTATATAAGCTCAAAAAGATCATCTTTATGCGTTGGGAGAGATCTGAGGATGTGCCCAGGTTCCTTTGCAGGTGTTGGTGGGGATGAATCTCCAGAGCAGCCGGTTTCATGGAATGAGGTGGGAAAAAATTCACGAAAAGTAATTTTCTTTCCTCTTTGGCCTGGGAGGAAATGGATGACTTGACCTGCGCTCTGAGGTTCAGGAAGCTTGACTCTTTGGGTGTCTCTTGCACAAATCAGTAACATCAAAGATCTGCACATCTGTCAGATCTTAACACTTAGGGGACTCCCAGCAGGGCTTAATTTTACCCTGCTCGGTATGAGTTTATATCTGCTGAGCTTTGCTCACAGAACAGCATCAAGAGAGATGAAATTTTTAGAGACAGTATGGTACACATGTTTAAACCAGGTGTCGAGAACATCCAAACAAAAGACTTTTCCTTGCTCTCTGTAAAAGCTAAGCTCTTCTTTCCACTCCCTGTGAGTTCACTCTCCTCCTGCGGTAACAGGGCATACTCTGGCAGCAGATCTTGGCCAATGCCAGCAGCTGTGATGGGGAAACATAACTGCTGAGCTTCGCGAGTCACAGCAGCAGACTGTGAAGTTTGCATTTGGACTCACAACAAAGAGAAATCTATTTTAAAAGGTTCTCTTGACCAAACTATAAAACTATTTCTTTTCTTCTTGTATAAGCATGCGATATTCTTAGAAAGAATAGTCAATAAACATTAATTTTACTTTGCCTAAGTGATGCACCAGGACATACCACCCTCTGTAACAAAGTAGTGATCTAATCTGGAGAACACTAACATCAACCAGTATTTTCAGCTGTAAAGCAAAATACATTGTCTCCAAATTTCACGGTTATGTCTTTTTCCTACTTCCATGGAGGTTATGGCTGGAGGGGTACTTTTAAAAAAAAATACATTACTGAATGTGCTGAAGTTCTATTTTTTAATCATTGGTGTTGAGTTATAGGCTGGACTTGATGATCTCAGAGGTCTTTTCCAGGCTCAACAGTTCTGTGATTCTGTGAACCACTGCACTTTAAAAGGCAGATTTTTTCCCTTGTTTGCCACTGGTATAACATTGTTATGTTGTTTGTAGAAATCAGGAGTTTTATCTTCCTGTCAACAAAATATACATGCAAATATACTTAGATTATTTATAGAGCAACATCAAATTAAACTGCTTGTATAATGACTTAAAACCAGTTATCGCCATCCTGCATAATATCTGTTTAAACACATCACTTGCAACAAGCTTTCCTAATCAAAGAGGGAAACAAAAACACAATGTCACTAATTTTATGCATGCCATAATGTGCTGTTCAGCTCTCAGTATTGCAGCCCTGTGCAGTGCAGGACAATGCTGCTGGTTTTAGCCATATGCATTCTTCAGCTTCTTCACAGTTCTTTGGAGTGTATTGTGTTGGCCAAATTTCAGATTTCAGGACACATTTGAAAAGCTGATGGAGACATTCAGGCACATTCTTTTGCTCCTGCCATGCAGTACAGGAGTCTCAGATTTAGACCAGGAACTGCAGGAACAGGGTCTATCCAGACCTATCCTATTTACAAGCTATATCTGGATTGGAGGTGGGCGATTTGGGACAACTGGGGTTATTCAGTCACACTACACAGCATATTAAACACCAGAAAAACCTCTGTGGTGCACGAGAGGATGAGTGAGCAAAGATAAGACACTGGGCTCTGAGATGGGTACCTCCTGGCCCATCTAAGCCAGCCGAGGTGCAGCAGCAGGTCTGTGGGGCTAGGAAACATTGTGAGTTGGTTTTCTCTTCACCCAGATAAACTGCTGTTGCCCCTAGAACCCACCTTCATCAGCCAGCATGGCTTCACAGAATCACATCTGGCAGAGCCTGGACGGTTTGCAGAACCTCGATTGTCCACTGGAGTCTGGCAGGTACTTTCTCTAGGAAAGCAGTAAGCCTCATATTTTGGGCTCCCCATGCTGGCTTAGCTTCCTCTGTTCACATCAACTGAAAGCTATTAAAATCATTAAGTGTTTCAGAAATGGCCTTTGTCGGTAATACAGCTGCATTCTGGCCAAGCTCCCTCTGGCCAGAGCTACTGTGCAGACTGCAAGGAGCCTCACCCTGACATCATAAAAGCCATCTCTATCCATTTCCAAACTTTCCTCCTTGCCTCATCTGTCCATACACCTGCAACAGAAGCAAGACAGCCAGCAACAGAGCTACATCGAACGTCTGAGAGAAGGGTTACTCACACCCACAGGTCTGGAAGCAGTGGGGAGTCCCAAACTAGGTGCAAACACAGCAGTTATTAAATCACTGTACCCGATGCTTGAGCTTTTGCAAGCTCAAAAGCCTGATAAATGTCCAAGGGAGCAAGGGCAAGCAGCACATTTGGTGAGCAGAGCTTCTGGATGCGAGTGAGGAACTCGTGGTCCAGCTGGCACAGGCAGAACATGCGTGGTGCACCAGGGACACCAGTTCAGAGCGAGGAGCTGCTCAACACTCACACAGCAGTCCTCATCACACTGAAGCATGTGAGAGTCTGACAGGAAAGAAATTGGACCTTCAGTCAACCATTCAGAAGTGTTAGAAACTCCCTGGTGAAGGTCATTTAATTTGGTAAGAAAAAAAATAGAGTTGGATTATTTTTTCCTTGTCCCTTTAGTTGTTTTTATCTCTTGGACTCACTCTGCTGGTGATCGAGTAGCTGATGCCCACCAAAAGAGTCATTTTTGTGGCATCAGTCCATACAGAAGCAGAAACTGACCTCTCTCTGTATGAGCTCCCATTTTTCCTGAACAGCACTGAGTTTGAAGTGTTGCCATGTAGTCAAAGAACAAAGAGCAAAGGGGCAAATTCTTCCCTTTTATATCTGTTTTTAATCATAACTACAGCTCTGGTTTGTCTCAAAAGGTCAAAGGGCAGTTACTTGCTTGCAAAGGCTGGTGCTGGTGGCCAGTATGGGCTAGGGAGGGCAAACAGGTGGGAAGGAGCAGAGCTTTCCTTTTCTCCAAAGATCTTCTGCCTTCACTCCTCACATGTCATTGCTGGAAAGAGAAGAATGATCACTCACTTCCACAGCTTGCACTGAAAGGTAAAGAAGTGAAAAACTGAAAAAATTGTCTTCCCTCAAAGAGAAAAAGGCCAAGGGAAGGAAAAACAGAGACACTTACAGATCTTACATGAACCCAGTTTTGCATCAACAAAGACATATTTAAAATGGGAGCACGTCCTACGCTCAGAGCCCACCCAGTGCCTTCTGTTCAGAGCAAGTTTGCTTTCTCAACCTGTCCCAGCAAGATTATGAATTAACTAACATTTAAAAGTTATTAATCAGCACAGTGCAGGCCAGCAGCAAAAGCAGGAGCAGTTCTGAGGGCATTTCCTAAACTGTGAGCCCTCCTCTGAAAGCCACCTGGATGGGCAGCTTCTCACTGTCCTCATGGATGCCCCAAAGCTGATGGCATTTCTAGTAATATCTGCCTGTTTCTTGCATGTGTAACAGATGAACTGCCTCTAATGCCTACAAGATTTCACCCACAGGTGTAAACTAAACCAAGGACAAAATACTTTATTTGAGACAAGATGTATTGATTGACAGCCTAGACACTAAATAAGCTGAAAAAAAAAAAGAATATTATAACGCTAAACCTACAACAGTGGGAAAATCTTCAGACTCTGAGGATAGATTCTGCACATGCTGATGAAACTTTTAGACAGTGTTGGCACAGGTAGACTTTCTTAAATCATATTATCACATTTCCCTAAAGGTGTAAACTACCTGGTCTCTACCCATGCATTGCAACCACATGGGATAGATGTGATCTCGGAAACACCTCTACAGCCAAGGAATCCCTTGAGGTCTGAGCCAGAGGACCCAGCTCCCTGCACCTCTGCAGCTGGAGATGGCAACACCGGCATGAAAACCAGCGGTCAAATAAGCCCTGTGGTAGGGCTGGGGAGCTTCAAACCTCTCATGTTATTGCTCCAGCCTCTGAGATATGTGAGACCAGTGCTTCCTGAAACCATGGCAACCAGAGATTTACTTTAAAAATAAAGAAATGCTGCATTTCTGGCAGAGGAGATAGCAGTCTTTTGCAAGGTGTGAGCACACTGTCTTCCTGTACCCCTGAATGAATCTGGGCCAGATTTAGTCTCTGCCCAACTGCATAGTGCAAACTCATTATTAACAAGGCTTCAGCACTAATCCTAGCAAGCACGAATCCCAGCTGGCTGACAACAGCCACTCTGAGAAGGAAGCCTTCCCAGCCCACCTCCATGGCTCATTTGCCCCCGCTAAGGACAGATAACCCAGTAACAGCAGTTTCCCTCTTCCAGCCCTACTTTGCAAGGCAAGTTTGGTTCCTGTCACCATGGTGCGACCTGGGTGCCATGGGGAGGAGGCTGCAATACCTGGCAGGGGATATGAATGTTTGGAGCTGCATGGCTGCAGCCCAGCTGCTCAGCACTACACCTGGCATCAAAACCCCCAGACAGACAGATGGACAGCATCCTCTGCTGAGGTGAAAATTTTGGGTAGAAAGAAAGAGACATGCATTTCTTTGGACAGGCATCTCTGCTCAGCAAGGCCCTTTCCACACCCAGAAACTGGATTTTGTGACCTGATAGAGGAGGTTGCCAGTAAATCACAAAAGAGCCCAGAGAGAGTTTCTCAGTGACAGAGGTAATCTGAGCGAGGAGAGGCATTAACATCTGCTGGTGTAAGGAAGTAGAAAAACAATCCTTTGGCTGGACTTTGAGCTTCCTACTTGGAAAGGAAAGGTGAAAGAGGAGTCAAACAGGAACTGTAAACCCTAACTGGATAGAAACTCAGGTCACACTTTCTCCTCCTTACTTGACAGCTTTCACATTTTGAGGGAATCATGACATTAATGAACAACGTATGGTGTGTTCTCACTTTCACAGGCTTTTCACTGGCACGTTAACGTGTGATTTCTCATGCTTTTTTAATATAAAACCTGAGCACAGCATCAGGACTCTTCCTGCAGTTAGAGCCAACAGCTTTCACTCATCACAGCTAAAGGCATCAATAAAAGCTGTTTTGCTCACGTGCATGAAGTTGAATCTGGGCTTAATGGCTTTTTCTGTCACAAGAAGTAAAAAAAAAAATCAAACAGTATATTCTGGAACTACTTAAGTCTTAAATGAGTAACTGAATGAATGATAAGCCAAAAGGAGAAAGTTTTTACAAAATGTGCTCAGGCCTCCCAGCGGAACTTGAGGAATGAGGAAATGCCAGGAGGGAGTTTTCCCTGCAGCAAGCCGGTGTTGTAGAGCCTGCAAATTGTACTTAAACACTCAATTGCTGCGTTGTTAGAAGCACTTAAAACATAAAACTGAGCACAAACAGGTTTTCTTCTTTCTGACTGTGGGAGGTAGTGGTGCTTTTAGATCTATTGTTATGCAAATCTGCCTCTAGCTTTAACCTATGTTAAAAGCTTTTCTGCAGTAAATTAAAATCAGTCTCTAAAGAGATTCTTGCACCAATCTTCACTTTCTATAGGTGTAAGGCTGTTGGTTTGCATTTTAAAATATAGCTAGGAGTCCTATTTGTCTCTCAATAGGGATGGGGGGGAACACTGGAAGGACCTTGGTGCAGGTGTACCAGGGCAGTGGGGTTGCCCTGAGCTGGCCACCACAGCCACTGCAGCAAGATCCACCAGAAAATCCCACCCCACACCAAGGGCCGATGGCCCACATCAGTGCCACCTGGCTGAGAGCAGAGCGTTTGGCAGGTTGGTATGAGTGGACAGAGATGAGGCAGAGCTATGTGTCAAATGCAGCCTTGCAACATGATTCCTGGTTTCATGGCAGGGCATTAGCTCAGAGCAGTGCCCAGAACCTGGGCCTTGGCACAGCTGGCAGCTAGGGTGAAGCAGAAGTGCTGCAGCCACAAAAAACTTCCTTAACCCCCTGTCTCAGCCCCAGTACGGGTCCAGGAGATGCTGCCATTCGTGTGTAAGGCTGCACTAATCTGGGCTGAGCCCTTGCACAGCCCACGGAGTGATGTCGCTTCTCCTCCCCACAAGCACTGGCTGTGCCACCCCTGCTGAGAGCACAGTAAAGGGGTTACCAGATTTTACAGCAGCAAACATGAAGGGTGGATGGTAGCACTAAACATTCAGATGAGCACACCCAGCACTGCTGTGTCCTGCACTCCAGCAGCAGGCAGAGCCATGGGCACCGAGTTCTCCATCATGGCATCAAGCTGTTGCCCAGCCCTACAGTTCCCTAATTCTTCACTTCCTGCCTGTATTACAAAAGTCTCCTGTGACCCTAAGACATGTATCACACAATCCTTCTGCTTCTAAGCCTTTGGTCTATACTTGTACAAGTAAACATCAAATGGCTCATAGGCCAAAACTGCAGAAATTTGCACTTCTTAGCAGGGCAGTTTACACAAACTTGTATTTCTGATTCCCTCACCTAAGACCATGAGCAGTTACCTGCTCCTTCACCTCTCTGTACCTACTCCTCTATCTTTTCAGAACAAATCTGACATTTCTGGAAGATTAGTGCTATAAAACTGCTCCTAGGTTTGTGGAACTAGAAAAACAGCATGCAGTAGATTTAAACACACAATTTTATAGCAGGCAGACAGGGTTCCTCTTCAACATGCTTTATCTGATGGTATGTGAGCTGGTCAGTAAAATGCATAAGTGTACTTTTAGTCAGGATGCATGACGTGTGTGATGAGCAGTGCAAACAGTGCCAAGCCTTTCCCTATGGGAAGCATGTTTCCCAGGGAAGCCAAGGATGCAAACAGAGCTCATGTCATGCTAAGCAAAACCTGAGTGAATAACAGCAACACCAACAGCCAAATACTGCAAGCTGGTGAGCACCTCAGTTCCCCCAGCCATAGAGCATCCAGGAGTATTGGTGCTGGGGACTCGGGGACATTTACCATAGGCTGAAAGCTGGCATCCAACCCAACTCATTCTATCATTCTATATGACACAGCGCACACTTCAGTGAGGGCAGCGAGACAGTGAGTGGAATAAAGGAGAACAATAGCTGTGCAGTTAGAAACCCTAACAGTTCAGCCTACACTGAGGGTTGGTTTCCAAGAGAGCAATTATCTCAGCTCTGATGCCTGGATGTCAGAGCTCCCATGCCTGCTTTACTGGTTAAGTACATAGCTGTTTATAGAAGTATGCCTGCACAGAGAGCAGCAAGGGAGCACATTAGTGGGGAAGTGCTGAGCTTGCACTGACTGCTATGTGAGAGCATCCAGACCCCAGCCACCCCTCCGTGAGAGAGCTGTTAAGTGCATGTGGTGGACTGCCTTAACTTCCAGGTTGTGATCTCTGGCTGATGTGTAAAAGCAACTCAAATCACTTTTGCTTGTTGACAAAATTGTTGTTAGCAGGGAGAAGGGAGTCAGATGAAGAAGGGAGGTGAAGCCCTCTCTTCTCTCATGTCACCTTTGGGCTGTTTCCCCACCTCCCTTCCAGGTTTGTGACTACTTCTGCACTCTGTCACTTTCTATATTAAATACCACCACTCATTAGTGATACCCTTTCCGGTACACTCCCTGGGGAGCCCCACACGGGCTGGTCACTGTAGCGGGGTCTTACATAGAGCTCAGCAGCATTTCCAGGCCCCTGGGTGATAGAGGACTCCTTCACAGAACCTCAAGTTCCAGCTGTTAAATCTTATCCATCCTAAGCACTCAGCTCTAAAAGCAAAACCAGGCCATAAAGGAGTGATGTCTATACCAGTCAGCACTTTTGTTTGCTCCCTCTCGGGGCAACCCTGTGCCCAGGTGACATGGCATTGACTGCCTTTTTGGTGTTTTTTGGGAGCTGCTGAGGAAGGTAAGGTCTAGATCTCCCAGTAGCATTAGGGAAGTAGAGTCTTGTCTGTCTCTTTCCAGTGCAAAACTTTCAGCTTCTTTCCACAGGGCTGAAAGCAAAATTTGCATTATTCCTCCTTCAGATGAGACAGACACACTATTTTACTCTGTCTCAAGGGAAACCTACTTTTGATATAAAGGTAGGCTGCAGAGATTTTACTTTCCTATATGTAAATATATGTGCAAAGGAAAGAAACCTGAGGGATATTGCAAATTTTCCAGGCTGCTGCATGACTTTGTGCACAGCAAGGGGATCTGGCAAGGGTGGCTCAGGCTTATTTGCAGGTACACTTTTGCCAAGATACTTTTTTTTAAACAATTATTACTATTTCTATCCTCTTAATTGAAGCAAAATAAAATACTGCTTTTGTACTTTGGACAAAAATATTTGCTATTTGTGCTCAAGATGCTCTGCTGAATGCTCTGTCCTAAGAACTTCTTAAAAATAAGGCTGGTATCCCACCTGATGAACACTGCAGGGTTTACGTGTTGTCCAGTGCGCAACGCACCACAGTGACTGCCCGTGCTGGCAGGTTGAGCAAAGGAATCATAGAAGAGTTGTGGTTCAAGGTCATCAAGTACAGCTTTTGTCCTAGCCCTATTAACACCACTAAACCGTGTCCCTTGGCGCATTTACATACCTCTTAAACACCTCCAGGGATGGTGACTCAACCACTTCCTTGGGCAGGCTGTTCCAATGCCTGACAACTCTCTCGGTAAAGAAATTCTTCCTAATATCCAAACTGAACCTCTCCTGGCACAACTTAAGGCCATTTTCCCTTGTCCTATCACTCATAACAAGGGAGAACAGAACAATCCCTGCCACGCTACAACCTCCTTTCAGGTAGCTATAGAGTGCAATAAGGTGTCCCCTCAGTCTCCTCTTCTCCAGGCTAAACAGCCTCAGATCCCTTAGCTGCTCATGTCACTCCGGTCTTCAAAAAGGGCAAGAAGGAGGACCCTGGCAACTACAGGCCAGTCAGCCTCACCTCCATCCCTGGGAAGACGACGGAGCGGCTTATTCTGAAGGCCATCTCTAATCAGTTGGAAGAAAAGAAGGTTATCAGGAGTAGTCAACAGGGATTTACCAAGGGGAAATCTTGCCTGACTAATTTGATAACCTTCTACGAAGGCATGACCAAATGGGTTGATGAAGGGAAACCAGTGGATGTCATATACCTTGACTTCAGTAAGGCTTTCGATACTGTCCCCCATAACAACCTCGCAGTAACACTCAAGAAATGTGGGATAGATGATTGGACCGTGAGGTGGATCGTGAACTGGCTCAGCAACCAAGTTCAGAGGGTTGTGATCAGTGGCACAGAGTCAAGTTGGAGGCCTGTGGCCAGTGGTGTTCCCCAGGGGTCAGTGCTGGGCCCAGTTGTGTTCAGTAACTTCATCAGCAACCTGGATAAGGGAATAGAGTGACCCCTCAGCAAGTCTGCCGACGATACAAAACTGGAAGGGGTGGCTGACACACCAGAAGGCTGTGCTGCCATCCAACGAGATCAGGACAGGCTGGAGAGCTGGGCGAAGGCAAACCTCATGAAGTTCAGTAAGGACAAGTGTAGAGCCCTGCATCTCTGTACTGGTGCCTGGAATAACACCAGGCACCAGTACAGATTAAGGGACATCCTGCTGGAAAGCAGCCCCATGGAGAAAGACTTTGGTGTCCTAGTGGACAGTAAGTTGTCCATGGGACCGCCCTTGTGGCCAAGAGGGACAATGGGATCCTGGGGTGCATTAAGAAAGGTGTGTCCAGCAGGTCTAGGGAGGTTCTCCTCACCCTCTACTCCGCCCTGGTGAGATCACACCTGGAATACTGTGTCCAGTTTTGGGCTCTGCAGTTCAAGAGAGACAGGGACCTACTGGAGGGAGTCCAAGGGAGAGCTACGAGGATCATTAAGGGACTTGAACATCTCTCCTATGAAGAGAGACTGAGAGAACTGAGGCTGTTTAACCTTGAAAGGAGATGGCAGAGAGGGGGTCTTATTAATGTATATAAAAACTTGAGGGGTAGTTGTCAAGAAGGAGGAGACAATCTCTTCTCAGTGGTGCCCAGTAACAGAACAAGGAATAATGAGTTTAAGTTAAAACATAGGAAGTTCCACTTCAATATGAGGAAAAATT
>NW_009710092.1:0-3216 GCF_000703405.1 Apaloderma vittatum | reverse complement strand
GGCGGTGGAGCCCGGGGGGCGTCGTGATGTGCCCGGCGGCGAGGAGCCCGCGCTGCCAGAGAGGGGCTCACGGCCGAGCTGGGCTTTAACGTAATTTAAAGAGAAAATAAAAAATCGCCCGATCTCTCACAGCCCGGAGAGGAATATTGTGAGCGCATAGCGAGTAGATCCACACGTTAACTGCTGCACGGGGGCCCTGAGCCTGCCTCGCCCGGGCACCAAAACCGTTCCCCGGCTCTAGCAGGGCCAAGGCAAGGAACGGAGGGAGCGGGGGAGGCAAAACATAAAGGGAAACGAGCAACAACAGCAAAAAACTTGGCCTTGAGCAACTGATCATCAAATGCGCCGTAATAGTGACTGAGTAAGCCTGCCAGACAGGGTGAATTGGTGGTGTAGTTCAGGAGGAAAACAAAAAAAATAGGTGTGAGGGAACTCCAGAATAAAGGCTGATCTTTGGAATATAGACGTTTCTTAAATTAAAGGAAGAAGAACATAATAAAAGAGTTAAATTCCCTCCTAGGGACACGCAGGACTCAGTGAAGCCAACAGGAGCACTCGAGAGATTGCGGCTTCAAGCCATCCCTGTTAGATCTCACACTGACAGGTGTTAGTACCCAGCCCAGTGACAGCTCTAGTACCCTGATTTTTTGTTGTCAGAGGCAGGGCTGCTAAAGAGACACACACCCAGGCAGGGGGACGAGAGAGACTGTCTCCATACCATCATATTTCGTTAGCCACATCGTTCACAGTTAGTGTCTCGCCATCTCTTCTCCAGGTCATTGTCACAGATTTCCGCAACATAGGTCACTGGTGCAGTGTTTAATCAGGTGGATCGAGTCAATTTGCCACCCAGTAGAAGTCAGTAAAAGCCACCCAGCTGGCTGTAGACATTGCTGAGCGAGACATGTGGCCAGGACTCCATCTTTATATTGAGCTCTGGATGGCGGCAAATGCCTTGTGGGGGTGGTTAAAACTGGCAGCGCAGAGGTAAAACCAATCTGGGCTTCTGTGTTGTGGTAAGATGTTGCCACGGGGCTAGAGAACCTAGTTGTAAAGGTGTGTCATGTAGATGCCCACATACCTAAAAGCTGTGCCGCTGAAGAATGTCCAAACAACCAGCAAGTGGATCAGGCGGCTGAAGTGTTCTAAACAGGCTTAGACTGGGAACGTAAGGGTGAACGATTTTTAGTTCGGTGGGCCCACAGTGCTTCAAGACATCAGGGAAGAGATGCAGTATACAGACAGGCTCATGATTGAGGGATGGATTTAGCTACGGACACTATTGCGCAGGTTATCCACGATCATGAAGCACATGCTGCAATCAAGCAAGCTAAACAGGTAAAATCTGTGTGGTATGGGGAAAGATGGTTAAAACATAAACATGGGGAGGCCTGGCAGACTGAGTAGGTCACACTCCTTCAACCTTGCCAGGGTAAGCGCTGTGTGCTCACCACGGTGGAAGCAACCACTGAGTGCCTGGAAACATCCCATGTCTCATGCCACTGCCCAAACCACCATTCCGGGCCTCGAGAAGCAGACCGCGTGGTGACATGGTACTCCAGAAAGAATCGAGTAGGACAATTGGACGGACTTCAGAAACAATCTCCTAGACAATTGGCCCAAGAGCATGGTATTGAGTGCGTATATTATATCTCCTATCATGCACCAGCCTCTGGAAAAATTGAACAGTACAATGGATTGTTAAAAGCCACTCTGAAAGCAATGGGAGGCGGAACTTTTAAAAACTGGAACAAACCACACAAGCCACCTGGTTAGTTAACACCAGAGGATCCATCAATTGAGCTGGTCCTGCGCAATCAGACCCTCTGCACACTGTAGAAGGGGATAAAGTCCCTGCGGTATATGAAGAGAATTTGTGTGGTTATTTACTGCCTCAGGCAAAGACAAACCTGTTTGTGGGATTGGTTTTGTTCAAGGACCTGGAACTACTTGGTGGGTGATGTTGAAAGTCTGATGTCTACCTCACGGGAAATTAACTCTGTGTGAGAATACTTGATTTGGAGCTGTATAATGTTAATTGCTACAGAATACTAATAACAGTGTTCAGTAAGTGTCTTTCAGGATAATATAGTGGTGATGACAGGAGCTAGCTTCATCGAGTGACGTCCAGTAACTTCCTCAAGGTGGACCTGCAACTCATGGGCACAAACCACGACAAATTTCGTACCATTTATGCTATGACAGACAGATGGAGACCCACACTCATAAACTAAATTAACTCAACAAACTTTTCTGTAGGATGAAAATCATAAATTAGTGATAGGTATGACATAAATGGTACAGAATAAGGGTTGGAATGTCCTGGTTTTATCTAGAACAGAACCAGTTCTCTTCAGTGATTTTACTTTTCAGCTCAGCCTCCTCTAAGAGGCTGCACTTTCTGAAGTTAACAGCATGTTTTTGCAGACAGTGTCTGCTACTAGAAGTGATAACGCCCGATGTTTACTGTTACCACCAAGGACTCGTATGCGGAAAGGCTCTTGCTTATACTTACTCTGCTAGAAACCAAGGTCACTGCTAAATCTTGTGCCCCTGCAGGGAGGAGCAGGCAGGATAGGTGACCCAAACCCGATCAACAAAGTGTTCCATGCCATATACGTCATAGCCAGTATAAAGCTGAGGGTCACGGGGGTTAAGACTCCGTCCATTCTTCTGCTTTTGATCCCAATCCGTGAGTTCCTGAATCTGGTTCCCGTCCATTACTGAGTCAGTCTGGGACTTCCCCGGTGCCACCTGCTCTGCAGCATCACCGATGATTGCCATCGGGTTCAATATTGAGTTTGTACGTATTAATTTATTTATTTATTTTCTTATCGGTATTACTATATTTTCTTCTTTATTGTTATAGTTTCATTAAAGCTGTTCCAGGGGTGTTTTTTAAGTCTCCCTGCCTTATTCCCTTCCCCTTCCCATTTGGGCAGGCAGTTGGGGTTACTAGCGAGCACCTGTCATTACTCTAGTGGCTGGCCCAGCCCTAACCCTTGGCATAAGGGTTCACAGGTCCTACGTTAAAGATGAAAAAAAGACCTAGGATGAAAAAAGGCTGTAATACGGGTTATAAAGATGATTTTAGTGCTGTTTCAGAAAACCTGATAAGGTGTACTGACAGCATGCAATGCCTTGGCTGAACTAGATGGGCAAAGGGCAGGGGACCATGACATTCACATGACCGCAGCAACATCATTATCTCGACAG